>NC_137913.1:25029079-25033189 GCF_963457725.1 Sprattus sprattus
GTTTTGTTTTTTTGTCCTCAGCGTAGGTGACAAGTTAATACTGAACTCAAAAGCAATTTCTCATTCAATTATTGTTAATGAAATCATTTTTTGTATTGAATTATTTGCATTATATGTCTGTTCCTTTGATGTGTCTATAGTTTAGAAGGTTGACTGGTTGCATTCAGTATGATGCAAAAAAGGAGAAACAAAACTCTGAAGGCAGACTTGATAACATTGAAGTCCCACGTCTCCTTCTTACTGAGTGGGGCAGTGACAATTTGTGGGTGATGTGTCAATTTAGTTTTACCACCAAACTGAGGTTTTCGTGCAAATAACAGGATCCTTGCCACCTTCTCGTATTTTTAGAAACACGCGCACCAGAGTGTCCCATCTCGTCACATGCAACACACTCACGCGTATGACGCCACAGTCTAGGCGGGTGTCAGTGACACAAGCAAAGTGCCTCGATGTGTCGAACACAGCTGCCGGCCCGCCACGATGAGAGCGTTTCACACAGACCACACCAGCGTCTATATGAGATCATTTTTTCTACTGTCAGATAGATACCCCAGCTGACATAACTGATCGGAGATCCGAGGCCAGGGTCCAGCTGGGAACTTTCTGGATTTATGTGTAATCCTTTTTCACTCGTTTGGAATTACAGTGGAAGTAATGGCGTGGCATGATCAGATGTGACTGGGCAAACGTCCTGGCTGGCTTGGAGGGAGCTCTGGTGTAATGTTGACCCGGAGGCCTCCGTGTCCGTGTGCTTTTTCAGCTTGTGCAGGTTCGCCAGCTAACTAGGGATGTCAGATCACATCCCATTCTTACCAACAAACAAGAACCGCAAATGGCCTTAACAGCTCCAAACAACTGTTTAAAATCTTTACAATCCTGATTGTGATCAATGGTTGAAAATCGTGTCAGATATGTATCCCTATAGGCTTCTGAGAGGAGTTATTAGGGACAACACAGACGGTCCCATGCAATGCTAGTAATGCCATCAGAAGATATCAGGGCTGGCGGTAGCGTCATGCATCCGGTTATTATTCCCACTCTAAATTAAGAGTACTGGGCTGTGGTCCACTCAATAAAGGAGGCCTAATCTGATTAAGGGAAGCATCCTTAGGAAGAAAGCAGAACTCTGACTGCCATTTCTTTTTTTCACTGGTGGAGAAACGTTGTTTGCTGTACTACTAGGGGGTGAGCATTCTGTGCATTGTGTGTGTGTGTGTGTGTGTGTGTGTGTGTGTGTTGTGTGTGTGTGTGTGTCTGTGTGTGTGTGTGTGACTGTATTTGTCGTTCTCTCTTTCAGTCTTTCTTTCTTTCTTTTTCTGTGTGTGAATGTGTGCATGTGTGTTTTTCTGTGTGTGTTTCTACCATTTTACCCCTCCAAGGGAAATAGGAGAGTGTGGTATTAATATGCTTATGACAGCTTAATTTGATAAGCAGGCCACTTGTAAAAAGCCTGGGATTGTTTGTGTAAAGCTTGTGTGTGTGTGTGTGTGTGTGTGTGTGAGTAGTGTGTGTGTGTGCACGCAAGTGAGTTTTTTTTTATGTTCTTCAAAATGCTGCCACAGAGCCTGTGGATGACCCACTTCCGAGACGGTCGAGAAAACAAGGAAGAGCAGAACCAAATGCAAGGGGAGCAAGAGGAGAACACAAGAGGGAGAAGAGAAAGACTGAGAGAGATAAAGAGGGAGGGAGAGACAGAGGAAGGGGAGGAACAATGAAAAGCCTGCGCATGAGAGAGAGGAAATAAAATAGCTGTTAATTTTTGGTGGGAAAGACGATTGAAAATCCTTTCTTTTTTTTTCTCCCTCCCTCCTCCTCCTTTTCCTCCCTCCTCCTACTCCAGTCCTCCTCCTCTCCTCTACTTCTCAAGAGGCAACCCCACCTCCCTCCCTCTCCCTCTCTCTCTCTCCTGCACTCCCACCCCCAATTCTAATCGGAAGAGAAACGCTGGGAACGATAACAGGGATTAGCTTCCTATGCTGGCTAGCCCCCTCGGTTAATTGCACGTGTAATGAGTTGTTTATTTGGGATAATGCGCAGCAGGAACGTCTGTGCAGCGCTCGAGCCGGGAGCCGACCCAGGAAGCCTGTGGGCTGGGAGAAAGTGAGAGAGAAGGAGGGATAGAAAAGACAGAGAGAGGGAGGGAGAGTGTATGGATAAGAGAGAGAGAGAGAGGGAAAAGAGAGAGACTGAGAGATTGTGTATAAGAGAGAGAGAAAGGGAGAGAGAGAGAGAGAGAAAAAAGAAACCTTACCACCAAACTCCAACTGCAGGCCAAGGAAGGAGTGAGAGAGAGAGGGAGAGGGAAAGAGAGAGTGAGAGGAGGAATGGGAAACGGGCTTTTCTCTGGCGTTCCTTTCCCATCCTGGGGTCATACGGCCTGGAGACTTTTTCTCAGGGTGGAGAAAAAATCCAATAGCCTGTGAAAAAACAGAGAGAGACAGATTGAGAAAGAGAGAGAGAGAGAGAGAGAGAGGGAGGGAGAGACAGAGAGCGATAGAGGGAGGAGAGGGAGTGAGATGTGCCCACCAGTGTGGGGAGTGGAAAAGTCCGCGGATGCGAGGGGGGACGTGCTCTGCTATCATTAGCCGGGGGGGACAGCCGAGGTTATGAACGGTGCAGCTGCACTCTGAGCCCTGGGATTTGGATTTGTGCTGGTGGAGGAGGGGTTGAAGTGGGGGGGGGGGGGGTTTGCTGTACATGGCGGGGTCCTGTGTGGAACGACTGGAGGAGCACACAGCGGCTTGTGAACCAACCTCCCAACCTTGCTTTCGTTTTTTTTTCTTCCCCCCCATCCCTCCAGCCCTCCACTTGAACTGTCGGAAAAAAAGGAAAGAAAACAAACAAACTGAGGAGATGGTGAAGATAAGCATCACGGGAGAGGGAATGGCAGCAAAATAAAATAATAATTAGAACAATAATAACAATAATATAACACAACTTGTGATTTATTCACTCTTGGCTATGGGCTCTGGCCTCTCTGTGTTTGTCTTCGGCTGCCATATCTGGCCGTGAGATCAAGAAACCGTTCCTATTTGGTACAGCCAGCCGCAGCAACTGTCAGCAGAACAGGGACAATTAGAGGCCTGATTATTTTTGATGTCGGCGAGTTAAATGTTAAATATCTCCATCGCGTTCACTTTCCTTTTCAGTTTTTTTCTTGTTCTTTCTGTTATCTCTCCTTATCTCCTTCTCCTTCTCCAGTTTGTGTTCTGGCTCTCTCTCTGTGTTGTGATCATGCTTGAGAGAGGCTAGAGAGAATATGAGCTGGTGTGATATGCCATGGCTCAATGTTCGAACGCTAAAAAGGGCCTAAAGTTTCTGAGGAGGCCAGTGCAGCTGAGGAAAAGGGTCTCTGCCACCAGCGCTGCACACACTTACACACACACACACACACACACACACACACACACACACACACACGCACGCACACGTGCACACTCTCACACACACACACACACACACACACACGCACACGTGCACACTCACACACACACACACACACACACACACACACACACACACACACACACACACACGCACGCACACGTGCACACTCTCACACACACACACACACACACACACACACACACATACACACACACACACACACAAACACACAGCTGCAAGACACCAGCAAACAGAGCCGAGGAAGCTATGCAAATACACAGGCTGCCGTCATGGTATTGCTCATCAAGTCAGAGTGAGAAAACACAGGGGAAAAACACGCGTGCGCGCGCACACAAACACACACACACACACACACACCACACACACACATATGCAGACACACTCACCCACACAGACTTGTACACACACCAAACACACACACACACACACACACACACACACACACACACGCAAACACAGATGTCCCCATACTCATAGATATCGCACAACATACTGTATTTGTATGATAATGTCTGATGAACTGAAATGAGTAATTACCTCAAAATCGATGGTGGATTTGAAAGGAAAGATCAAATACAAGAAATTGGCTAAACTGGTTGTTTCTTCGTCTCCCTTTGCTCTGTTTAAGTGCCTCAATTATGCTAGCTGGAGGAGTCTGGATGGAAAGAGAAATATTAATAAAGAAGAAAAAAAATTAAAAGA
>NC_137913.1:25033389-25053389 GCF_963457725.1 Sprattus sprattus
AGAGAGAGAGAAAAAAGAACCTTACCACCAAACTCCAACTGCAGGCCAAGGAAGGAGTGAGAGAGAGAGGGAGAGGGAAAGAGAGAGTGAGAGGAGGAATGGGAAACGGGCTTTTCTCTGGCGTTCCTTTCCCATCCTGGGGTCATACGGCCTGGAGACTTTTCTCAGGGTGGAGAAAAAATCCAATAGCCTGTGAAAAAACAGAGAGAGACAGATTGAGATAGAGAGAGAGAGAGAGAGAGAGAGGGAGGGAGAGACAGAGAGCGATAGAGGGAGGAGAGGGAGTGAGATGTGCCCACCAGTGTGGGGAGTGGAAAAGTCCGCGGATGCGAGGGGGGACGTGCTCTGCTATCATTAGCCGGGGGGGACAGCCGAGGTTATGTGAACGGTGCAGCTGCACTCTGAGCCCTGGGATTTGGATTTGTGCTGGTGGAGGAGGGGTTGAAGTGTGGGGGGGGGGGGGGGTTGCTGTACATGGCGGGGTCCTGTGTGGAACGACTGGAGGAGCACACAGAGGCTTGTGAACCAACCTCCCAACCTTGCTTTCGTTTTTTTTTCTTCCCCCCCCATCCCTCCAGCCCTCCACTTGAACTGTCGGAAAAAAAAGGAAAGAAAACAAACAAACTGAGGAGATGGTGAAGATAAGCATCACGGGAGAGGGAATGGCAGCAAAATAAAATAATAATTAGAACAATAATAACAATAATATAACACAACTTGTGATTTATTCACTCTTGGCTATGGGCTCTGGCCTCTCTGTGTTTGTCTTTGGCTGCCATATCTGGCCGTGAGATCAAGAAACCGTTCCTATTTGGTACAGCCAGCCGCAGCAACTGTCAGCAGAACAGGGACAATTAGAGGCCTGATTATTTTTTGATGTCGGCAAGTTAAATGTTAAATATCTCCATTGCGTTGATGTCGGCGAGTTAAATGTTAAATATCTCCATCGCGTTCACTTTCCTTTTCAGTTTTTTTCTTGTTCTTTCTGTTATCTCTCCTTATCTCCTTCTCCTTCTCCAGTTTTTGTTCTGGCTCTCTCTCTGTGTTGTGATCATGCTTGAGAGAGGCTAGAGAGAATATGAGCTGGTGTGATATGCCATGGCTCAATGTTTCAACGCTAAAAGGGCCTAAAGTTTCTGAGGAGGCCAGTGCAGCTGAGGAAAAGGGTCTCTGCCACCAGCGCTGCACACACTTACACACACACACACACACACACACGCACGCACACGTGCACACTCACACACACACACACACACACACACGCACGCACACGTGCACACTCACACACACACACACACACACACACACACACACACACATACACACACACACACACACAAACACACAGCTGCAAGACACCAGCAAACAGAGCCGAGGAAGCTATGCAAATACACAGGCTGCCGTCACGGTATTGCTCATCAAGTCAGAGTGAGAAAACACAGGGGAAAAACACGCGTGCGCGCGCACACACACACACACACACACACACACACACATATGCAGACACACTCACCCACACAGACTTGTACACACACCAAACACACACACACACACACACACACACGCAAACACAGATGTCCCCATACTCATGGATATCGCACAACATACTGTATTTGTATGATAATGTCTGATGAACTGAAATGAGTAATTACCTCAAAATCGATTGTGGATTTGAAAGGAAATATCAAATACAAGAAATTGGCTAAACTGGTTGTTTCTTCGTCTCCCTTTGCTCTGTTTAAGTGCCTCAATTATGCTAGCTGGAGGAGTCTGGATGGAAAGAGAAATATTAATAAAGAAGAAAAAAAATTAAAAGAAATCTTATGTTGACTTCGATGTCAAGCACCAAGAGTATAGAGCAGAGGTTTAAGGGATCTGGGGGGGGGGGGGGGGGGGTCATACCGTTTCCATATGAGGAAGGAGTTACACACACTGATGTCATGTAATGCCATTTCTGGAGTCATTTTATATTTGTGCTGTCACTGCCTCTCCCTCCCCCTCTCTTTCTCCCTCCCTCCCTCCCTCCCTCCCTCCCTCACTCCCTCAGTAGGGTTAAGGAGCAATAAGCTTTATCAGATCAGCCAGATTCTCCTGCTCGAGCTGAGGTTTTTCTTTGAACAACTCTGCCGTTTTGATTTGCTCCAGCTGCGCGGACCCTTTAATCATACGGTATCTCTCTCTCACCCCCACCCCCTTCTCGTCCCTCTCCTCCATGTCGTTCCAAACCCCCCGCCACTCCCCACACCACTCCTCCCTTCCCCACCCGAGCTTTCATAGCCGTCCTCCTTCTTCCCTTAACATATGTTAATTGGCTGCTTTCTGTGACAAATTATGAGCACTTTCTTTGATGAGGTTGGGTTGCGCCGCCGTCACGCTGCTGCCGAGTGCATGGAGTTGCCAGCCCTCGCCGGCTGAGTCCCTCCCCCCACCCCCATGTCCTACCCACCACCCGCCACAAACCCCCCCTTCACCACCCCACCCCAGACCACTACAAACAGCAGCGCGTCAGGGCCTAATGACAGACTGAGCTTTGGCCTTGGCGGGGGGGGGGGGGGGGGGGGGACGAGGACGTCTTTTCCAGTTGCGGGTGACTAGGTACGCTGCACTGCCAGGACAGGCCAGGCCTTCACCCCCGATCCCCCCACGTTGGGGCGCATGTACCTCTGTCTGGAAGACTCAGAGAGAGACTTTCCCTTCACTTCATCACTTCTCTCTCCATCTCTCCCTGTGGCTGTCTTCCTTCAGTATGCGGCTGAGGGATCCCTCAAAACCCCAAATTAGGTCTCGAAATAATTTGGTGGCAATTTTATTGATTTTTCACTTTTCCTCATGCGATTGTTTACGCAATAATGTGTGACACGGTAGTGTTTGTTTGTGTGAAGGAAGGAGAACGAGAGAACAGAGATGAAAAAAGGGAGGGAGGTAGAGGAAGTTGGGAGCAACTGCATGGAAACATTAGATCAGTTGTGTTTAAACAAACACTAACTAGAATGGCCTGGGATTTAATGATGCGCAACATCAACAGTGCAACAAAGCGCGCCACTCTTAGCCCAATCAGCCTGTGGTCAGCTGCACAAAACAACAGGAAAATGCTGACATCATACTAGAGACACAGGGTGCAGGGAACCTGCAGGGAAAGAAGTGAGTGCTTCTTTTTCTTTCTTTCTTTCTTTCTTTCTTTCTTTCTTTCCATCTGTCTTCCTTTCTGTTCTGTCTCTCTGTCATCTTCATTCTGTCTAACCTGCTTTCTTAGTGTTGGTCTGGAAGAGATTCAGCTGTATCTTTCTCTCTTCTCAGTCTCTGTATCTCTTTTGCTTCTCCCTCAGTCTCAGTTCCCCTTTGTATCTCTCTCTCTCTCTCTCTCTCTCTGTCTCCCAATCCCTCTGTATGTCCCTCTTTTCTCCTCTTTCCCTGATCTGGGTTACTCGGTTTCCAAACGGAGCGCTGGGACTGAATGAAGAGAGCGAGAGAGGAAAAAAAAGAAAAGAAAAGAAAAAAGCAACACGGAAGGTCGAATTTATGAAGGACATCCTTGTTGGAGTGTGTGTGCAACCTTCCCCTTCTCTGCCACCCCTCTACACACACACACACACACACACAGACACGCACACACACACACAACACTAAATGCTCTTGGTCCATAAAGCACACATCTCTTCATATGGCTCTCGTTCGTTTGTGTAGTGGAGGACTTGCAGTAGTATCCTCTGCTATTGAAAAGCCTTCAAAGAAACATGACCCATCAGTGAAATACATCAGCGTCTTGGATCTACTAGAATGTATGAATGTGTGTATGTGATTGCCTGTGTGTGTGTATCATGTGTCTTGTGTCTGTGTTTAAGTGTGTTTTTGCACGGCAAGGCATTAGCGGCAATAAGACAGCAGGGAAATGCACAGAGAGATATAAAGAGAAAAGCAGGCGCGATAGGTCGATAAACAAAATGGGTAGTAGGTTCCACCTTGCCAAAATGTCTAGCCGGCCAACTGATGCATAAAAACATCCCCTCCAGTACAATTAGGGGCTAAATATAGAGCTTGAGTAAAGTATTTACCAATATACTGTACATGTACCACTGTAAATATAGAAATTGAATATTTGAGCAAAGAGCCCAAACGTGGTTTGTGTATACAGTTGCATACAGTCATATGCCAAATGAATGAAGGTAAATAAGTGTATAGCTTGGTTGTCTGTTGCCATAGCAGCCAGATGTGAGTGCCATGGCTGACGGTTCAGTGGTTGAGGTGTGTGTACGGGGGGGGGGGGGGGGTTCCACCTCTACGTTAGTCTCCATCTTGACCCTGCAGCTGGTGATCAGTGCATGTCAGCGGTTCATTAGCACATTGCAGCGTGGCTGGCTGACTCTGTCTAGGTAGAGCACAGCAGGGAGCCTCCTTGACGCAGGGAATACTTGTGAGAATGCTGAAGCAGAACGGAGGTCTGATGAGGTTAACTCAATAGGCTATGCCTCACTAGTGTGTGTGTGTGTGTGTGTGTGAGTGTGTGTGTGTGTGTGTGTGTGTGTGTGATCTCTCTCTGTCTCTCCTACCCTCTGTGTGTGTGTGTGTGTGTGTGTGTGTGTGTGTGTGTGTCTATCTGTGTCTGCAAGGTAATTAAATCACAGCATATAGAGGACATAGACTGGTACACTGAAGATGTGGTCCAAAGAAACCACAATCGAAAGAAATGTTCAATTTGTATTTCTGGGAAGAGGGTTTCATCACTCTCACTGAAACAATTAGTTGTAGAATCCGTGCAACAGCAGAGCTTGCAGATGCAGTACAGAGGTATGGAAAAGATATTGCCCAACTTCCTCTTTTTCTGTTCATCCATACCAGAAGCTACTCCAATCCTTCTCTCTCTTTTTTCTTTCTCTTCCTCTTTCTCTCCTCTGATTCTTACAAGCCACCACAAGCACATAAATGGCACAAATACATACATTCACCAAATAGCCTCAGTCAACAAGTCGCCAAGTGGCATTATAGCAGTTCCATGAAAGAAGAAAAGGGAGAGATACAGAGAGACAAGAGGACAAGAGAGAGATAGACTTGGGGCATGTGTGTGTGTGTGTGTATTGTGTGTGTGTGTGTGTGTGTGTGTGTGTGTGTGTGCATTTGTGTGCGTGAGTCTAAAAGGAAGTAAGTTGGTTGGCACCCACGCAAGTCTGCAAGCCATGTTAGCCTGTAGGCCTAATTGAGTCCAGGAGGGAGCGTTTAATAATTGCTGTCAGAAGATCAAATTTAATTCTCTTTTTCACAGGACCGCTGTAGGGTAGAGTGAAACAAATTGTCATCAGAGATTTCCAAATGAACAAAGCTTTTAATTAGGCTGATTAGAATGCTGGTGGATGAAAAAGGGAAAGAAAAGAAAAGTGCAAAAAAATGTGCAATGAAATAATCAGGAGATCATCTGTGTGTGGCGTCTGGTGCTGGAAGGCCAGCGTGCAGATGCAACCCCCCCCCCCCCCCCACACACACACACACACACACACACACACACACACACATACACACACACATACACACAAACACATACACACAAACACACACACACCCAGTCAACATACGCCCCTCATCCCCCCTTAGACATGGCTAACATTACGAGTCATTGTCATCCGTGGTTGAGCGCGTAATTGGGTGAATATGTCAGTGCTTTGTCTGTTCTCAGTGATATGGCTTAAGGCTGTGTGCAGAGGAAGAGGAAGAGGAAGGTGATTAGTCACTGAGCAAAGATGTCTGCTTGTTTTCTCTCCCCCCCCCCCCCCTTTCTCTCTCACCCCTCCAAAAAAATTCAAAGAGATATGTGTTTGCACGTTAGACATTTCTATTGTAATCGTTTTTACTTTAACACACCAAATCTGACAGATTCTCCCCCTCCACTTCTCTCTTCTTTACAAATCCCATCTCCACCCCCACGCCTGCACTACTGTTAATATTTCCTCACCGCCACAGAAAGTGCCAGGGTTGGTGGTGGATGCACCTGGGCCCCGGCATGTTAGCTGGCGGTGGTTTTTGCCGCCTACCCCAACCAACACGCTTCTGCAGGTGTGACTGTCTGAGCCATGCTTAGTGCCTGCTTACCAGTCTAATCCCTCTGTCTCTGCGAGCGCACACTCACCGGTGGCTCTCAAGGACAGAGACGGGATCAGTGCTGGGGCTGAAGGGATGGAGGAGGGGAGGGGGTGGGGGGGAGGTGGTGTGTGGAACGCGTGTAGATCTCAGAGCAGCTGATGCAGGGAAACTGTCTCTGGCCTTACTTACAGGAAACAACTCACAGGTTTTTCCTTTATTGGAAAGTGATGTATAATTATTAGTGTGTTTTATAAATTAATCTCCCTACAGCTTTCCCTGTATTTGACTCCATCATCTCACCTTTGGCTTAGGTTCTTTGCAAACTAATTCTTAAGGCCTGCTTTCTCTACGTCAACCTCAGACTAGTAATCCAACACAACAAACACCAATAGGAGAATGTGCATTGGGCCCACATAAAAATGTTTTTTTTTTAAAAATGAACAAAGAAAAAAACAGCCTCTTTACATAGCTAACACGTTAATGCTAGGCTAATATCCCTCATCCCCTGCAGCTGTGTTTTCACAATCCCTTTTCAACTAAAGAGGGGTTGACATGCCATTTCAATGCACTTTGTCTCTGGGCGGCAGCGCCCAATGGAGGGCTCTCACCTGCCTCCTCCCCGGCTTTGAGAGAGCCCTGGTGGCTGTTTACCTGCTGAGTGAGGAGCCTGGCTGCCGTCAGCGAGCCCTCATCTACTTTTCCACTTTCGCAGGGCGGTCTTCATGGCCTGCTATTTAATGTCATAAAACAATGTAATGTGGAATGTAGTCATTAAATTGCCACCCTAATATGACAGAAATTGTTAAATGGGGAATTATGTGGTGCTTTTGGAACACACTGAGCACGGCTGAAATATACCTTAATGAACAGTCATAAAATTCAGTTTTTGTACACATAGGCATTTTATTGACCGAGTCTGGCGTGTCACAGTTTCAACCCTTTATTTAAAATGTCATCGAGGCATCTCCTGTTGCACGCGAAGAAGAAGTGCTCTTTTATGAAATGTCATTGGGGCAGAGATGTTGTTCAGAGCTATTTAACCAATTTACAGTTGATTGCCGGAGGAACAGGAGGCTGAAAGCCATCGCAGTCGCAGTCCTGAAAGGACTCCCTGTAATGCAAAAATAAAAACACTTGTTTTTCCCCCACTAATCTGGTGTAGCACCTGAAAAGGTCTATTCACACACGCTGCCCGGCAGAGAAGCAGGTCATCCATAATTTCACGCACAGGGCTAATAAAACCCACCATTATCCCTTTTAGTTCCCTCACTTGCCTTTTACCGGGACCTGAACCAATGCTTTGATGGGTGAGAGAGCGATCGCGGGAGAGAGAGAGGCAAAGTCTATGCTACAAAGTGAGAGACAGAGAGATATGTGCAGAAACGAAAGGAATCAAAAAGAATAAGACAGTATTGAGACGGTTTACAATTGCACAATCTCCAAATTGAATTGCTATAATGTCACTAGTAAGCTTGGGTGAGTTGGTGGCACAGTTGGTGTGCAGTGTGGTTTTGTTCCGCCAGTGGGTTAAGAAGTGTTTTCTCTCTTCCCCTTCTTCATTTTTTTCTCTTTGACAAGCACACGTTATTATCATGCATGTGTGTTTGTGTGTGCCTGAGCGAAAGAAAATTGAAAGTGTGTGTGAGCGGCAAAGCCAAGGGCCTTATGAGGATTTTGTTCTGCCATATCTCCCGGCCTTTTTAAGCTGACTTCACACCCACTCTGTAGCTGGCAGTCTGTTCATGGTCAGCCAAAGAAGGCAATAGCCCATCTAGCTCGTTATGTATCTTTCATTTTCTCGTAGTTCTCTCTTGCTTTCTTTTTGACCAGGAGAAGGAAGTGCCGGAGTTTTGGTTCCCATTTCTGCGCTCCGTGGAACAGTTTAGGAAAGGAAGCACCTTAACACCTTTTATTGTCTGCGGCCGCTGACGTCACCTCCTTCCGGCAGATGCAGCGCGTGTTTCCTGTCTGTGTGTCCAGCAGTCTCGCAGGGGGTCCTGGGGGGTTGGCGGGAGGTTGTCGGGAGCTCCTCCTCATGCCTCCCTTCCAGCCACCAAGTCCTGTGTCATAGTAGAGGCAGTGCGAGTCTTTAGTGACAGTCAGACATGTTTGTCAATTATGAGCCAAGTGCAGTTTTGAAAAAGAAAGGTCACAGTGACCTGGCCATCTCTGGTCAAGCCCTATATAACTCACGAGGCTTCGTAAAAAACAGAAGGGGGAGGAGGTGGGTGGGTGGGGGGGGGGGGGGGGGGGGGGTGTCTTCTTGCAAAAGAAATTGGAATAGTTTAGTCTGTGTTATGTCATGAGCTACCAAAAGTCCAGCATGATCTAGTGCCTATCAGTACTCTTAGACTCTGAAACAGTCTTCTGGCCATGCTGCCCTCTGCCCCGGGGTCCACCCAAATCCAAGCCTTGTCTTTAGCATTTCAGAAGTGAGGGGTAAGGGTGGGATGGGGACCTGGTAGGGTGGGGGGGCATATAGAGGGGCGTGCGGCAATCTCCATTCGTCACTCTGGCGTATCTCCCCACGGCAGACAGTGTTTCAGTGAGGAGAGAGAGGCTGTAATGCCTTCAGCTGCACAAAGGGCCCAAACAGCCTTGCCTGGCTTCGGCCCTCCTTCCCGCTGTTCTCCTCCCCACCACAACCCACCCATCACTTACTCACTCTCGGCCATTAAGCATCAGAGATAAGCAGCTGCACCTCAGCAAATACACGCATTAAATGGAGAAAACACACATACACACATAAACATAAATAAATGCTGTCATGAAAGAGTGTGTGAGAGAGAGAGAGAGAGTGAAAGAGAGAGAGAGAAATGTGTTTCTTGGATTAAGTGAGGAGGAGAGCACGAAGGACAGAAAGAGAAAGAGGCTGCAAATAAAAAAATATGTTTCCAAGCGATGCCTATTCGTAAAAGTGCCCGGAGCGTGGGCTCGTATTGAAATTGTTCAGGGGAAGCTAGCCTACATTAAAGATGTTTTTTTTCTCTTTTTTTTTCCTTGAAGGAAGCGGGAGTTTATTTTAAAAAGAGTGAGGGTTTATTTTATGTATCATACACCTCCTAAAAGGTTTACTTACTGCACTGTAATATGTTATTTCAAATCCTTACAACCGCATTTCCTATGAGGATAGAGGATACTGGCTTTTTTCACACATGTGCTATTACCAAATGTGTTGCAGATGTGTGAAGCGGACAGAGCACGGAGCACGCAGCACGGCAGAGTGCTGAGGTAGAGTTCTAGGAAGAGAAAAAAAGGAAAGGAAAGAAAACGGGAAAAGAAGAAGAGGAAATAAAAACACCAGGCACCAACGCTGTCTTAAGAATTTGAGCACCAATTCCTAAAATGTTGCAGTAAAATCGTCTAAAAGAAGAAAAAAAAAGAGAGAAAAAAGTGCTTGGATTGTGCATTAACTATACACCCTGACAGGTAATAGATGTACAACTTACAGGGGTGTTGACCTTATAAGGTCAGCTAGGGATACTTCTTAAAACCCCCATCCATATGTCCCCACAAAACTCCATTCTCGTCTCATAACGTCAGTCATTAACACTCGTTAACGATTCGTTGTCAAACGGCGGAATACTTTCTTTCATAGGTCTTTGTTGTATGCCCGGCTGTCGTTTTTTTGTCCACCTAACTTTCTGACATTGCTGCTTAAACAGGCACCTGAGGAAAGTCACCACCGTCTGCATTAGCGGAGTGACTGAGTGTGTGACATTTATTCCCGTCTCTTCCGCACAAATCGCAGGGGAATGGACTGACCCAGAATCAAGCCTCATGGCGCTCCCATTGTACATGCTTGCAGCTCCCCCAAGCTCCACTGTTAGAGACAGAGAGAGTGAAAGAGACAGAGAGAGAGAGAGAGAGAGAGAGAGAGAGAGAGAGAGAAAGAAAGAGAAGGGGGGGAGAAGTGTAAGATAAAGATGCACACTATCTAACTAAAACTCCCCATGAATCTCTTTTGCTCTCCGTTCAGTTCTAGGAGCTTTACGAACTGCATAAAACATACATTTGAATTGCCAAAACACAGTACTGTTTGAGCTAAAGAGTTTCACATAGGACATCATTTCCAAACACTCTCTCTCTCTCCCTTGCTTTGGAGCAGCAGTGGCAGTAGTAAGACCTGGTTAACAGATGGGAAGGTTGCTGGCAGCTCTCTCTCCCTCCCCACAGAGAAGCCTGCTCTGCCCCCACCCCCCTATTTTTCTCCTTTCTTACTCTTGCCTGCTTCTTTCACTAGTGCTCCATGGGCATTTATTCTTTCTATCCCTCCTTCTCTATCCACCTCTCTCTCTCTCTCTCTCTCTCTCTCTCTCTCTCTGTCTGTTTTCCTTGCTCAAACTGGTTCCTTCCCTGACCCCTCTGGCTGTTAGCGATGACCCCTCTCAAAGCCAGGCCATCTCGCTAAGTCTAGCACACCTTTAGGATCTCCCTTGGAGTCTTTCCTTTTTTTCTCCTCCCCTCCCATCCTCTCCTCTCCTCTCCCTCCACTCTTCTCTCTCTCATCCTCCCCATATGCTTTGGTTGTGGATTAGTGAATTGGCTTAGCACAGCATAGAAAGCTTGTTAGACTCCTCTGTCTCCCTCCCTCCACCTCCTCTCTCCTTTCCTGTCTCTCTCCTTTACCCTCATTTGCTCTCTCACTCTCTCTCTCTCTCTCTCTTTCTCTCTCTCTCTCTCCCCCTCTCCCCTTTCTTTCTGTCCTTCTGTGGCATAACATTCATTTGCAGTGTTGAACAGGACGAGTCAGTCACATGCCGGTGAGAAAAAGAACCCGTTGGCCGTGTTCAGCCACAGCAGGCATGTGAGTGTGTGTGTGTGACGTGTCGTGTCACTGCCACCGGCGGTGGTGGTTTTGCGAGCGAGCGAGCAAGCTGAGAGCCCCCCGAGCTGTTGATCAGCAATGTTGTGTCTCCTCTGTGCGCCGTCACTGCTGCAAATTGGATTGCGCTCATCTGTGGTAATCTGCCCAGGCAGGGAATAGGCAGAGAAAAGAGAGAGAGAGGCAGTAGTAGTGTGTGTGTGTGGTTGTGTGTGTGTGTGTGTGTGGTTGTGTGTGTGTGTGTGTGATTGTGTGTATGACAGGGGGGAGCTTTCTGTAACTGCCTTGCACCAGAGAAAAAGAGATGGAGGTGGTTGGGAGGGAGAGGTTAGAGCCCCTCCAGTCTAGCCCAGAGTGATGAGGGCTGCCTGGGATAAGGTGGATGGTGACGGAGGGGAAAGATCAGCCATGTGGCTGACCAGAGAGAACCCAAAGCCTGGATTAAGTGCTCGAGGGAACGTGTAGGGTGGTTAATGTTAAGTATAGTGTTACGGAAGGTGTGTTGAGGATATGCTGGGAAAGGTTGACAAACTGTATCTTAACTGAACCGGCAAGGTGGTAACATCACCAAAGTCATGGGTTCCATACCCAGGGAACACAGATGATGTACATCAAAATACATATCTGTAGGCTACTGCACTGTAAGTCGCTTTGGGTAATAGCATCTAATCTGAATATAAATATAAACCTAGAGCACGTTTGTATTAGCGCGTGAGATTGTTGGTCCTGATGTGTCTGTTTTTTTGTGTGGTGGCACCAGAACATCAGACCACTCGAGTTGTCCTACCGCGCACAGGCATTCCAGATCAGCTGTTTTGTCGTGAGCAGAGCCTTCTGCGTTTGTTTGTGGGATGTGGTGGGCCGGTGGATGCAGGGTGTTGATGTCGGAGTCATTATCACTCTGAGGAGCAGGGCTGTTTACCCGGCATGTTTTATGGTTGTCGCAGTGGTGCTCTAAACAATCACCGCATCAGTGGCACTTTTGCCACGCGGGCGTTAAGACGTGCCCACAAACAAGCCTCGTGAACACACCTCACAACGCACACACACACCTACACAAACACACACACACGTTACTTGCGAAACACACTAGCTGTTACACACACACTAACTTCGGCAGAGGTGTTTTTCTTTGTCCCTGTTGTGTCACAACAAACATTTGAAAATGTGGCATGGCAGATTTAATTTGTTTTATAAATTAATTTATTTCATTTCAGGTACATTTCTAGATGCCAGTAATCTAAATAAGTGGTAAAATTGGCTGTATTGCATGTTTTTTCCGCAAATCTTTCATCAAGTCACATTCCTTAGTTAGATTAGAGCACCTAGTAATGATATAAGTTTCTCGTAGAGACTTCAAAACTCCCTCCTTGTCCATTCTCTCTTTAACCAATGAGAAAAGAGAAAACACAAAAAGTACATGCTTCCTCTTCTTTGCAACCACAGACTCCCCCAAACATTACACACACACACACACACACACACACACACACCCCTGACATCAATGCATTTGGTGAACCCAGTTCACTGTAGTGTCAGCAAGGGTGGCTTAAACTTTCATGTGTGTGACACTTCAGTTTTCAGTCGTGAGATTAGTGAAGGATCAGAAGAAAGGTAGAGATATATAGCTAGATAGACAGATTGAGAGAAAGAGAGATAGAGAGAGGGGGGGGTGGAGGGCGATAGATAGAGTGACACATCTTTTAGGTGATGTAGCATCGTCTTCCTCATCATGACACTTCATGCTGCCAGGTGCCAGGAATCTGGTTAAGAAGAAGGAGAAAGAAGAAGAAGAAGAAGGCTGAAGAGAGAGGTAGAGGTGGAGAGAGAGAGAGGAAGAAGAAAAGAGGAGAAAAAAAATGAAAAGAGTCTTGGAGGCTTTTAATGCGATGCTGCTGACAGCTCCCTTGCATTACGCGCGGGCTTAAATAATGGGAGCCTCATTTGCATAACGAGGGACGTTATCACCTCTACTGTCAGAAGAAAAACACAACAACAGCACCACCGCACCTCCCCGAGATGAATCGGGCTGGCCTACTTTACTGCACACACACACACAAACATACAC
Organism: Sprattus sprattus; assembly: GCF_963457725.1. Taxonomy (NCBI): domain Eukaryota; kingdom Metazoa; phylum Chordata; class Actinopteri; order Clupeiformes; family Clupeidae; genus Sprattus; species Sprattus sprattus. The sequence continues at coordinate 25,046,352 of NC_137913.1, forward strand.
AAGTGTGAACGCACACGCACGCACGCACACACACACACACACACACACACACACACACACACGCACCCCTCATACATAGATCCTCACTCATAGCACAAACACACATAGGCACACAGACACAAACACACACACGCACACACACACACACATTCACACATTTCTTTTGGAGTTGAGAGAGCTCCAAATCTCTGGAAAGCCGGGGGTGAGCTCCTCTGGAGAGGGCAGCTCTGTGCGCCGCCTGGCTGGGTGTCTCTCAGCAGGAGGTTCCTTGATAAAGGCCTCACATGTCTCCATCACGCCCAGAGAGGGAGAGAGAGCACATGGAGCAGGGAGGCCACAGCTGAAAGCAGGCCGCCACACATACACACAGACATACACACACACACACACACACACATTCTGTGATGCTGCTTACTGAGATGTGGAAGAAAGGGTTAGCATCAAGAATCAGCTCATACACACACACACACACACACACACATACACACCACAGGACCCACACGCGCACTCAACTTCAAGCACACACATAAACTCACTCACACACACTTGCACACACACGCTGAACCACATAAACACATACACTCTCACACACACAGGCACTCACTGACACAGACACACACTTACTCATAGACACACACACGCACTCACAGACACACACACACACACGCACACCTCTTCACCACCTCCAGTTGATCCATTTGGTAACAGTTTTTTATTTGAAGTTTTTATGCCCTGTTCTGCACTTCCCCCAATCAGACACCATTTCATTTTTTTTTTCATTTCATTTTTTTGGGGGGGGGAGGGGTTGAAGGGGGTGGCATATATATATGTTTTTATTTTTTACTGAGAATATGTCTCAGTCGCAGAACATGACAACCACAGCGAATGTTGTTGTGCCGGCATCGTGTTTTTTTTTTTCTTTCTTTTTCTTTTCGTTTTTTTTTTTTTTTGAGGAGGAGAGAATCTGTGTTTGCCTCTCTGGCTGCAGTAAGCGCTACATCGAGCGTGATTAGAGCAGTTTAAGTTGTTGGCACATCCAAAACACTGTCAGATTCTGTGTGAGCGCGGGAAGGAGCGTGACAGTGCTGTCTACCCTCATAGACTGAGCGGAAAATACAAAACCTGATTTGCATGATATCGACAGCGAAGAAGCGGTGCGCTTCTCCGGGAAAAAAATGTTGACAGATTCTTTGTCTTTATCCACCGTCTCCCTTGTGGCTTAGATGCATTTTTCCCTTTTTTCTGTGTTTTTTTGCTTTTTCTATCTGACTTAATGCCTCTCTCTCTCTCTCCCTTCCCCTCTCTCTCTCTCTCTCTCTCCCTCTCTCTTCTTCTCTCTCTCTTTTTCTCTTTCAGGTACGGATGCTGGAATCTTTGAATTGAGTGGAGCAAGTTGAGAGAAGAGAGACTGGTTTGATTGGGGAGGCACGGTGAAAGCGAGGGACAGAGCATTAAAGTTCTTTGGAGAAAAGAGACAGACGACAGGGCGGGGAAGATGGGGAGGAAAAAGATCCAGATCACGCGGATTATGGACGAACGCAACAGACAGGTGAGCCGCTGCCGTCCTGCCGGGGCACAAGGTGACCCCATCTTTTTCTCCCATAGGAAACAGATACAGCCTGATGGTCTTCGCCTGTCGAGGCCCTGATCATTCTTTTCAGTGCATGGCAAGGCAGTAACATACACTTATATGCTTCACACAAACACACATAAATACATTTCTATATTCTAGATTAATTTTGTCATGTTTTTCATGGTTTTATCTAGACTGACTGAAAGCATAGGTTCGTTGTTTCTGTGTGTATGTGCCCTGGTTTATATCCAGATGTATATGGACAAACACACACACACACACACACACACACACACACACACACACACACACACACTAATGATAGCACCCACCCTGCAATTCTCCAAAGGCCTGTGCTTGCAGAAACACACACATATACTCATGAATGCACCACCCATCTATTCTCCACACTCGCATTTACAGGCACCCACACCCACACACAAAGACCAGTGACACACACACACACACACACACGTACCAACACTTCACACCATTCTGTTGCATCCGTGCCAGTGGAACATTACTTAAGCAGGGCCGGGAGAAGAGTGGAAGAGGGAGGAGGAGGTCAGCACCAACAAACAAACAGGCAAACAGTGACTGGCCGGCCGGGGGTGGTACACACCATAGCACAGCACACAGGGAGGGGGAGAGGAGAAGAGAGGAGAGGAGAGACGAAGGGTTGAGAAAAGAGCCGAGTAAATAAGAGAAGAGAATAGAATAGAAGAGAGGAGAAGAGAGAAGGGGAGAGGAGAGGAGAGGAGAAGAGAGCAGAGGAGAGGAGAGGAGAGGCGAGGAGGCATGGCTTCATTGGCCGCACCACTCATCTCAGTAGTTTTCCTACAGCCCACAGGTGGAGAGGCCAGCCGAGCGTAGCTGTTAGCACGTTTGGTTTACAGTATGTGTTTAACTTCCATATCTGTGCTATTCTTGTTTATGAAATGTCATTAAATGCAATTCATATAAGAACAATTTAAATAATAACACAATTAAGTGAATCATGAATCAGCATTATCTTTAGAAAGAAATTCTACACCTCTGTAAAAAAAAGAAAAACAAGCTTACAAACAAATCTGTGCCATTACGAATATCCAACATAAAGCAAAGTAAACAAATCCAGTCTGATTCTGACAACAGACTTGACACTAACTTGACACAGACAGCACAAGACAGCGATGGACGTTAGACACTGCGTGGCAAAATTCACAATACGACATGGGTGAGAACGTCCGAGGGCCACGTCAGGCTTGCCATAGATAGTCATTGCTGCTAACTGCTTTGGGGGGGGCTATGTTCCCAAACACTTCACTCAGAGTAGCCACGGAAACGCAGCCGTAATCCATTCCACTGGGAATTTCCTGTATACATCCCCGTCTCCGCGTCTGATGTACAGAATGTCTCGGAAAATAGTTGTTTTTTCCGTTCTTCTTGTTTTCCACCATTTACAAGTAGTGGTGTGAGCAAACAGCTCCACTACGCTCTCCATCTCGGTGTGTTTTATTTTGATCTGATTCCTTTTCGTGGGGTGTATGGTCATCTTTGTGTGAGGTGGGAAGGAAACTCTCTCACCCTCCTTTGATCCCATGCCGTTGCCTTTACAGTAACACACCAAAAAAAAAACAACGGATATTTCTCATCTCTTGTGGCTGTCATTTACAGACAGCGCAGTTAGATAAGAGCCAGTCGTGACAGAGAGGGTCCCTAGCCCAGCGACAGCTAATGGCTTAGAGTCCGGAGGTTTTAGGGTGGACCACTGAATTATTGACGAGAGGAAGATGTGTAGAACACGAATGGAAGAGAAAAGGAGTGTGTGTGTGTGTGTGTGTGTGTGTGTTTGGGCAGGATGATGGGGGTAGGGGGTAAACGAGTGAGAGAGAGAAAGAGAGGAAAGTAATGGGCGTGTCGTAGACGGATGGTGGACGGTGGCGTGAGTCATGTGGGGATCTGGCGTTGAGTAAGACGTGCCCGTGCGGAAACTCAAGGCCTGGAGGGCCACGTGAACTCTACAGCGGTGTAAAGAGCCAGTAACACGGCTCTGAGTCAAACACTGTCTGAGAGATAACCGTTGTTCTTCTGCTCCATCCTTTAATGAAACAGACGGAGGTGATTACATGACATGGAGAAAGTCAACTGTTATCTTTTTTTGACAAATTCTGTCTGTTTTTTTGAGACATTTTGCTACGGAATGGAACAGTGAGGTTTAGCATGTTAGCATTTAGTCCAAACATGAAAGGGAACATAGAGAAGAAACTCCAGGAGATAATGAAGAGGTGGCCATATGCATGAGTTAGTGCACGAATATAGGTGTGATGAGTCACTCTCCATGTGTGTGTGTGTGTGTGTGTGTGTGTGTGTGTGTATGTGTGTATGTGTGTGTGTTCGTGCCTTTCCGGTGCCAGTGTGCAGGTTCTGTATGGAGTGGGTCTCTAGCTGGAAATGGTATTTGTGTGTCTCTTAGAGGAAGAGGGAACTGAGCATTTCCCTCAGGTCTCCGAGAAGTCAAGGAGAGGAGGAAAGAGTGACTGCGGCAGAGGTCAGGGTGTTTTTTGGAGGAGGCTAGCGGTTGAGGGGGGGGGGGCAGCTATCGTGTTGCACCCAAGAGCATCCTGTCTTAGTGTTATCGCAAAGAGAGAGAGAGAGAGAGAGAGAGATAGAGAGAGAGAGAGAGCGATGGAGAGAGAGGAAAAGGGAGAGCTCCTCTTCTCCTCTGCTCGCTTTCCACCGCTCCACCAGATGAGAGATTGATACAGGAAGGACACCTGAAGGGAGGTGATGCCAGTGAGCTATTCCGACCCACTCATCCACTGAAAGAGCAGGGTGGAGAGAGAGAAGGAGAGAGAGAGAGAGAGAGAGAGAGAGAGGGAACGAGAGACAGAAGGATAAGGAAAGAGAGAGACGAGGGAATGACAAATGAAGAGAGACTAAGAGAGAGAGAAGAAAGGAAATAGCCAATAAAGAGCGGGAGAGGAGAGATTGCAGAAGAGAGAGCAAGAGACACAGAGAGAGAGGGGGGGGGGGGGATAAGATGTGTGATAGGGAACAGGAGGACGCAGAGAGAGATGACGTGACATCATGCCTCACAAAGACTGATCGAGCCAAGAGGGAGAGGAAAAGAAAAATTGGGGGCCTCGCCGGAGTCAGTGGAGATAGAAAGACAGAGGGGGGGAGGCGGAGTTGGGGGGTGGCTGGAAGTAGGTGAAAGAGAGCTGGATGTATGGCACTAGAGAGGAAGCTTTGAGGCGGGAAACACACTGGAAATGACGACACAGCAGCGGTGAAGAGCAACGCACAGCACAGATAAGAATTCTGTTTGTTTAAACAAAGCTTAAACAGACATCTCTTTACTCTGAAGAACGCATTTATTGTCTCGCCCTTGTAAAGATTCTTACTGACTTTGATTGGTCAGAATGCCTGAAATGTTCCTAGGGCACATTAAACTGATATTGGTGAGCATTGAGTTACGCTCTGGGAGTTGGGGCCAAGTTCAACTCGAAACAACACTCTGCTCCCTGCTCCGGCTAATGGTGTCGACCCATGCAGACCCATAGCAAACGCGGAAAATCTATTGCTTTCGCCGCTACTACTGCTAGTCAGTGTGATCCCCACCCAATCCTGTATAAGAAAGTGTTCAGTCTCTCGCAGGCTACTTTCAGCATTCACACCACTGGTGAAATGCAGAGACAGAGACAAATACAGAGGTCACGCAGTACAGAATGACATTGAGACATCAGACGACAGTATGTAAACATGGGCAGTAAACAGGGAACCTGATAGATGGTTGTTGTTCATGCACAGACAGTGGAGCATTTGTGTATTAATTATTTACCGTTTTGTATTTAAGACCTGGAGAAATTCTAGCACTTTGTTGTGTGTTTTCAACTGTACCCAAAGGCCAAACACATGCCATTTAAATATGGCACTGTGATGAGAGACTCTGGACATTTTAAAGAGAGGTCTTATTGCGTGAAGATTAAAGAAGAGACAGACAATATTGAAAACGGCTTGCAAGAGAACAGCTCGACTGCCAGCTCTGACTCATACTCGGAAGACATGAAGAAGGACATCACAAGACACAAGAACGAGGGACCTTTGACTCACAACGTTTTTTTTTTTTTTTCTCTCCGTCGCTCCATCTGCACCCCTCCCCTCACTCGCTGTCTCCTCACTTTGCTCTCATTTTGGTTAAGTCGTGGTGAGAGCTTTGCATATTTTCACTTCCTCTTTAAGGAAATGTTTCCATACCAAAGCCAAACAAACAAAAAAAGAGGACTGCTTCCATGGTGTTACCTTTGACGTTACATTCTTTAGATGTTTGCCCAGGTTCTGATTTAAGTTAACTTGGGGTCATACATTTAAAATGCGCTTTTAAGTTTTTGCATTGCTTATGAGGCATCCTCACTCAATGTGAAATGATAATGAGCTATCAAAATACAAAAAAAAGCATTATATATGTAGCTACAGAATTATGTCAATGTATATCATACCTAAATTACAGAGAGATACAAATGTATTTTATATTTTAAAGGTTTTTTTAAACAAACAAAATAAAATTCATTTTTCTAATGCATTACATAATGAATACCAAATATTTGAAATGGGGTGCTAAATACTGAACCCTGGGGAAAAAAACTACCAAAAGAAATAACAACAAACTCTTTTTTGTTAAAGATTCCTTGAAATACATACAAACACACAGAAATTCACAAACTTGCATAACTCACATTTTTTAGCAGGCAGCCCTGCGTTTAGCGTGCGTCGAGGATTCCGTTTGCTAGCTGTTATCACCTCAGCTTGAAGGGGCCGGCCTCCTCGCCACCCACCCTGCCCAGGCTGCCCACCCCGGCGCCAGCTCGCGGGCCCTGGCCTTCCATCGCGCTGGGCGGGCGGCCACTTGGGCAGCCCCCCGCCCCCCACACAAACCCCCCTGGCCCCCGCAGCCCAAAAGCACTTCCCTGGAGCACAGGCACCTAAAGCAGGCCTCCCCGGCGTTGAGCGGCTGCCCAGGAGCTGCGGACAGAGGGCATCAGTGTGCGAGCGCTGGCTCTCTTCCCCTGCGCCACTCAAGCTCCTTTTCCCCCAGTGCGTCGCACATGAAAGGACCCCCTGTGTCACCAGCCGCAAAGGGGGCCGACATAGACGTGAACGCATACGCATACACACACACACACACACACACACACACACACGCACACACAGGGTCACACATACACATGCAGACACACACTTTCACACATTAGCACACATTCACGTAAATACACACATATACACACACTCACTCGCATACGCACACAAACACTCCTACACATACCCATATGTGCACATACCACACAAACACACACATTGGATTCTCAATTATGCCCACTCACACACACACACTCACCGCATACTCACCCACTCACACTTACACACAAACAGCCATTTTTCATATGGACTCAGGCAAGCATACACACACACAAATACACTCTTAC
>NC_137913.1:25055889-25068389 GCF_963457725.1 Sprattus sprattus
TGTGTGAGGCCGTATATGTGTGTAGAGTGTAAGGTGAATATATTTTCATTGTGTCACTGGTAAAGAGAAAGAGAAAGAGACAGCGAGAGAGAGAGTGAGAAAGAAAGAGAGAGAGAGATTCTAAGAGTGAGGCGGTGTGGCAGTAGCTCATATCAGATTCCTTGTTGGCTACTGTGAATGACCTCAGTGCTTTCCTGTGAGTTATTTTTGGGTGGTTTTGTGTTTTGGAGATGTGTTCATAATGCGCTGGCCTGCCCCTTACTGCTGAACACAGAGCAGAGTGGTCCATCTGTGCTGCTGTTATCATGTATGTGAACCACCATGGTCAACATTTTCAACTTTGTGTGTGTGTGTGTGTGTGTGTGTGTGTGTGTGTGTGTGTGTGTGTGTGCATGTGTGTGTGTGTGTGTGTGCGTGTGTGTTTGTGTTTGTGTGTAAGTGTAAGTAAGTACAAGTGTGCATACACCGGCTTTGAGCGGGTGCGAACGCCAGTATACCCGTGTGTGTGTGTGTGTGTGTCCGTGTCTTCGCTGTATTTGTATGAAAATGAACTTTTCAGTGTGTCCTTGTGTGTGTGTGTCTGTGTTGGTGTGTGTGTGTGTGTGTGTGTGTGTGTGTGTGTGTGTGTGTGTGTGTGTGTGTGTGTGTGTGTGTGTGTGTGTGTGTGAGTGTGTTTTTGTGTCTGCATATTCACTATTTGAATGAATATGAACTTTTCCGATGCGTGTGTGTGTCCTCATGTGGGTGTGAGGTGGCGCCCAGTACGTCGATCTCTGAGCACCGAGGTGAAGCTGGCGTTCGCACCCGCTCAAAGCCGCCGTCTTTGGAGCCAGGGAAAAAGAATTCACAGTTGGTGCGCCACTCCTTTCGCGCCGCTCACCCTCATTGTGGCAAAGGTGCTGTAGACGCCATTTTCAGTAATTAACACCAGCGCCCTTCCAGAAGCCCGCAGTCACCAGAGGCTCGGAGAGGGGGTGGGTCAGGTCACGTAAAAAGAGTAGAAAGAAGGAAGAACATGAAAGAAATATAAGAAGAAGAAGAAGAAGAAGAAGAAGAAGAAGAACTATTAGGTGATGGGTGACTTTTCCTAAAGGAGGAACCATCTTGAACTTGGAATGATGTAATTGGTTTACTAACCAGCATGACTAGAGTGAACCACAGGTCACATCACAGAGTCACACAACTGTGTTCAGTCAGCCCTGCGACCCATGAACAGCAACAGTTTAATCAACAGTATCAGTCTTGGAATTTACCTTTCTTTCTTTCTTTCTTTCTTTCTTTTTCTCCCTTTAACTATCTTGTGCTCTCATTCTCTCTTTTTCCTGTGTGACCATCTCAGTCAGCTTGACCTTGACTTCATCCCCATAACCACAGGTTTCTGGTGGTTACACATGTGAACTGTTCGCGTGGATGTATTTATGGTTCACATACAGGAGAAGTAACTTTAGAGTAAGAGACGCCCACCATTACACTACAACGCCCTCTGCAAATGTGTCAGCGCTCAGTCCAGTTTTTGTTCACCGTTTCTTTTGCAAAATCGCAAAACTCAGAACCTCAGTTAGTATCACAAAGCACAACACATAAGATCATTTTGCATAATGCTTTTTAAGCAGTATACGCCTTGCCTATTGCACCCCAAGCCTCTCAATCCATTCAGCTCAGCTTCATCAGTACACTTCCCGAATCCTGCAGTCCTTCTTCTCCCACGTCACGACGACAGCCATACGGATGCAGCGAGAGCTAGAGAGGGAGGGAAGGAAGGAAGAAAGGACTGAAAGAAGCAGGGATGGCTGACGGATGGCAGCTCATCTGGCCTGGCAGGTTTCCTGAGCGCGCCGCCTCTATGATGATGTGCAATCAGAGGATAATAACTTCTCTTATGGCTCTTTATGAGCCGAGAGCGAGGGGGCTGTTGACACTGGGAGGCCCATTAGGATAATTGACCAGTCAGTGGGGAAGGCCGGCTGGAAGATGTGGCTCTGGCAACAAAACACTTAGTGCGTGTGTGTGTGTGTGTGTGTGTGTGTTTGTGTGTGTGTGTGTGTGTGTGTGTGTGTGTGTGTGTGTGTGTGTGTGTGTGTGTCTGTGTGCGTGTGTGTGTGCGTGTGTGTGTGTGTGTGTGTCTGTGTGTGCGAGCACTCGGGCAATGCTAGGAGGGAGGAGTGACACAGAGAGAGAGAGAGAGAGAGAGAGAGAGAGAGAGAGAGAGAGAGAGAGAGAGAGAGAGAAGGTGGAGGGATTGAGAGGTATGTATTGTGTGAATTGTCAGCGCTAAACTTCGTGTTTACACTACATCTTGATTTGCCAGTAGCGTGAGTGTGTTTTTGTTGTGCCAGTAAGTGTTCTTGTGATGAACTGAAATCGAGTGCACGTGCATAGACACACACACACACACACACACACAATAAAGAGGAAGAGAAAGACTGACTGACTGACTGTCTGTCTGTCTGTCTGTGCACATGGAGGGGGCGAGTTTGGTGTGTGTGTGTGTGTGTCTGTTTATGTGTGGGAGATGAGTGGACGGTGGTGTGAAAATGAATCATTTCGTCTTTGGTCATACCATGTCTAATTTTAGATTACTTTCATAGCTCTTCTTGCACATCGAAACATCGAATTGATCTAGGTGGAGGAACCCTGGTAGAGTTAGAGAGAGAGAGAGAGAGAGAGAGAGAGAGAGAGAGAGAGAGAGAGACAAAGAGCGAGATCTTGTGTCCGCTTCTCCCTCTCCTGTTACGGCCAGTGTTTTCGAGCTCTTTAACATGTCTGGGAGTGTGTAGAATTGGAACTGTAAGCACGCGCCTCTCTTGTGAAATCGTCTGACTGAAGGTGAACTGGAAGCACCCTCTCATCTGTGTGTGTATGTGTGTGTGTGTGTTAGCCCTTGGTAGCTGTTGGCTGTGACTGCTGTGTCTGTGTGTGGCGCAGGAAGGTGTCAGGATGAGAATGAGAGATGGGGCGAGAGGAGAGATCAAAGTGGCACGCTCGCATTCATACGTCTTTCATGCTGATTAACAGCTGGGAATGTGTTGAGTGTGAGCGCGAGACTGTTTGTGTGTATGCCTGTGTGTATGTGATTGCTTCCGTGTCAGACTGCTTGTGTGCAGTTTGACCTACGCACCTTGATTTTTGATGGGGTGGGTCAGGGTTGGATATTACACAACCTAATTGTGTGAATAGGAATTCTATACGTTATTCTATATGTTATTTCTCTCCTTTCCTCCTTATCTCTCTCCCCCCCCCCCCCCCCCCTCTGTCTGTGGTGTGAATGAAGTCATTACCCGAGTGCTCATTATAGCACACTAACCCCCACACCACACACACCGTCTGCCATTTCCATTCACCCGCGGTCTCAGGTGTGTTTCCGTCCTCCGTCTCCTCTCCAGCTTACACTCACACACCTCATTTCAAGAGCAGCACCCTCACTGCTTTGATCAACATTTTTCTTCACCTTCTTTATTATGTGACCCATAGTTGTCCAGAATGCCTCTTCATTATGGCGGGACTTTCGGAACGTTGAATTCAAAAGAGATGAAAGGGCTTGTGGGGGCGAAAGGAGTTTGGAGAGCGGCGGCGTGCTACCCACCCCCTCTACACCCCCAACTTCTATCCCCCCCCCCACCCCCACAACTCCACTTGTGACGCGACTCCGTCTGAAAGTCAGTGCAGTGTCACACTGGTCCTTCTTTTGACTGCCACTGAATAGCAATCCTAAGAAGTGGTGCCAATTCATCGTGTGATTAGGGCCGCTCTCGGCAGTCTGAAAGGGCCTTTGAAGCTTTCGTCGAAGCTCAATCCGGTGCACTGAAGGTGAGGCGAGTGACACTGCAGTGAAGTGTGTTCCTCCCCGTGTGAACATAACGTTTACGGATTCACCTTGTGGGTTCTGTGGGGGCCTCGCAGTCGCTCTTTTTGTGCGAGTCACATCACAAGGGCCCGCGTTTCATATAAGACGCTTCTAATTTCATATACACGTGAGAAAATATGCTAATAGGCTGTCGTTTGGCCACATAATTCTTTAGCGTGTGAAGTGAGAGTGTGTGTCTTGTGTTCGAGCATGCAAACACGTCTCGGGAACGTAAGCAGTCTGCACTGTTTCTTTGGATGGAAACTTCAATGCGCTCTGCCTTATCTCTGAGAGTCAGTTCGTTCTCGGTTCCCTCAAATTTTTACGGTCAGAGTTTTTTTTCTTTTCCCTTTCCTCTCCCCTTTTTCTACCCCCAAGTTTGATTTTTCATTTAAGAGCAGTCCAGGGATGTTTTTTTTCGGAGACATTTCTCATCGCTGCCTTTGTGATGATTTATGAGTGGAAAAGCTCTGATGATGCCACCTCTGCTCCTTCAGACACTCTGGAGGAACACAAAAGGGAGAGAAGGGGGGTGCATTGCATTCTCCAAAAGTAAATGAGCATTTTGTGTCAAATATCCAGGTCAAATCAATGGCATTTACCACACAGCCTATACTGAGGTGCGCACACATGCACACAGACAGACATGCACAGACACACACACACACATACACACGCACACACGCATGCACACACACACACACACACACACACACAAACACAGAGACAAGCACACACACATGCACACACACACACACACAAACACAGAGACAAGCACACACGCATGCACGCACACACACACTCACATTCACACACATATATGTACACACACACACACACATAGGGACCCTATTCCTCTTTGGGTCTTTGCTAACCAGGGCCTTTTCTCTTGTCCCGCAGGTGACGTTCACAAAGCGTAAGTTCGGCCTGATGAAGAAAGCCTACGAGCTGAGCGTGCTGTGCGACTGCGAGATCGCCCTGATCATCTTCAACAGCACCAACAAGCTGTTCCAGTACGCCAGCACTGACATGGACAAGGTGCTGCTCAAGTACACCGAGTACAACGAGCCCCACGAGAGCAGGACCAACACAGACATTATGGAGGTGAGTAATGGCCATAATACACTCGCACACAAACACACTCACACACACATACACACACACACACACACGCACACAAACACACACAAACTGTATACTCACATACACATACACTCACACACACACACAAAAAAACACACACATACTCACACACACATACACTCACACACACACACTCACACACACATGCACTCACACACACGCACTCACACACACATGCTCACTCACACACACAGACACACACACACACACACACACACACACACACACACACACACACACACACACACATTCACAAACACATACTCACACAGTCACACTCAACCACAAACACACATACTCACACTCACACACACACACACACATACGGAGACAGATAAGTGTGAAAGAAGATGTGTAAACACAGGTATGCAGCTCACTACTATGAAGTCTCTTCATGCATGCATTTATGCACATGTACACGAACACCTACCCAAACACAGACAACCACACTTGCGCAGTCCTACAGACAAACACACACAGAGATGACAATTTTCAGAAATCAACACATACATCTCCGTCATACCAAAAAAAATACATGACCACTTAACTGAAAGCAGCTGGACTGGAAAAAGAATGGACAGATGGACATAAAAGTAGACGCATAAGCAGACAGAGGGTCCATGAGACTGAAGGGCATAGCACAGACAGAGATGAAGAGAGATGGGTACACGGGCAGATGGGTCCTCAGATGAAATGAATAAGGTATGAAATGAAGGACTCAAAAGAAAGAGTAGAGATGTGTAATAGCTCGACCGGAGGGACGAAAGGAGAGGAGAGCAGACGCAGACACACACACACACGCACACACACACAGACACACACACACACACACACACACACACACACACACACACACGCATGCACACACGCACACACACACTCACACACACACACACACACACACACACACACACACACACAAACAGACACACAGACACACAGACACACCAGCTCCTTACCTAGGAACCTAAGCCATGTGCGTTAAAGGTGATGCTGAATGCTAAACGAATCTGTCAGCGGCCGCCATGAGGCCAGCCACCCTTAAGCCAAACGTGAGGTTAGGTTACGCAACAGACTTCACCCCCCACCCCCACCCCCACCTCCTCAACGCTCGTCCTGCACCAGCAGCCTCACAGGCCAGGTGGGCTGTGAAGGGACTTAAGTGCTTAGAGGAAAATGTGCCCTCTCTCTCTGTCATTCACACAGTCTCTCTCTCTATCTCTCTCTCTCTCTCTCTCTCTCTCTCTCTCCTCTCTCTCTCTCTCTCTCTCTCTTTCGCACTGTCTTTCTCTCTATCTCCCATGCAGCCTCTCACACCCCAGCAAAGCTCTATATGGTCACTGCACATGACGCCAAACATTTCACTCTCCCAGCAGGTTCAGTCACTTGGTACCTAGCTCAGGGCACATTTTAATGACGTACTGGCTTTTCCACATCTAATTGAATTACTGCAAGATATTGATGAATGTTAGGATCGTATTGGCCTCACACCTACCACGAAAAGCCATGGGTGTTTTCCTTTGGGGTTATAAAAGAAACACCCATTCTTTATTTTCTTTTTTTTGTAATCCAGTATGTTTCATTTTGGCAAAGATGCATAAGAAAATACCAGAACAAAAGACCTTTCTTAACCCCCCCCCCCCCCAAAAAAACCCCCCTCAAAAACACAAAAAGCTTATAATCAACACGAGGAGATGAAATAAGCTGTACTTTGGGACCGGCAGAATCTACTGACAGTTTAGGAACAGATCTAGGGTTTTGTTGTTGATCAGAGCAGGCAGATTCACTCACATCTGCTCCTGCACGCCACGTTTAGCAGCGCTGGAATCTGGATCCGCTGCTTTGATGGCTTCAGGTACTGTTTCAAACAGACCTGTATGAGATGTCCCATGGAAGCAGAGCAGGCGTTTTCACAGAGGTTTTTCTTTTCTCGTGATTTTTTCTTTTTTTTCACATATCAGACCCGCCACTCATCTTTCCGTTGCACCATCCTTAGATTTAGCATTGCACTCAGTGAAGAGAGAGAGAGAGAGAGAAAGAGAGAGAGAGAGAGAGAGAGAGAGAGAGAGAGAGAGAGAGAGAGAGAGAGAGAGAGAGTAAGCATGGTCACTGCATTAAAAAAACGCTGCAACCACCCAGCACTCTCCTCTCCCCTTTCAGGCTGCACGACTTGGTACATTTTTTTTTACTGCATTTATCAAATGTATTATTTATGAAAAGCAGTTGTCTATGATGGAGAAGTTTTGTCTCTCGAGTTCAAATCTCTCAAGGCCTCGACGCCATTAGTGCTGGGAATTTCTTTCCCCTCTCTGAGGTGAAGAGGTCTTTGTTGTGGTCAAACAGTTGAGTGAGTGATGCAGCATCTGTTCAATATGCACATGAAAGCAGCAGCTACCGTCTACCACTAGCCCGCTTTGATGATGGATGGTAGAAACAAAGAGATAATACACCTACACCCAAGGAAAGAAATCCATTAGGGACTAATAGATTTTTTATAGGTAAAGTTCGGCTTGGCTCAACACCCGCTCATCAAACTTGTGAGTCCACTCTGGTCAAAGCTCAGAGAGAGAGAGAGAGAGAGAGAGAGAGAGAGAGAGAGAGAGAGAGAGAGAGAGAGAGAGAGAGAGAGAGAGAGAGAGAGATTTCTGCCGAAACACTGAGAGAATAGCTGGTGACAAAAAGAACAAAGCACGGATTTTGTCTGGTGCTTCCATTACAGTCAGAACCACTCTCAGTCTCCTCAAACGTCATCTATCAGGAGCTTCTATCTAAAGAGGAGCTATCATCAGCTGACGAGCTCCTGGCCCTGTTAGCAGAGCAGCAATACGTCAGCCAATGTCTTCCATTAGCACCTGTCTTTGAGTTGTATCTACTGCACCAGACGACATGGAAAACACGGTTTTAAAAAGCTGTTGATTTTGAGGCGAAACCCTCAAGAGGGTGGTATATGAACTGACCTCGCTCCCACTTCACACTTGCCCTGCCCTAGTGTGATCTTGTTGCTCCACAAAAGTCGAGATCGACCAAGGGGTTGTTCTGGGGACCGAGAGAGAGATGGGGGGGGGGGGGGGGGGGGGGGGGGGTGGTTTGTGGGTTTCACTTAGCGTATGGAGGGGCTCTCCTGCTGGGCCCCCTCATGCCGCTGCTAGGTTACATCACAGCCGGGTGGGAAGGTAGGCGGTGGGAGGTAGAGAGGAACAAAGCCGACTTCCTGTTGTGATGGCAGGATGAGTCCCAGCCCGTGGGGGTGGATGGTGAGAGAGGAGGAGAGGAGAGGAGAAGAGAGGAGACGAGGGGGGGAGGAAAAGAGAAGAGAGGAGAGAAGGGGGGGAGAGTATAGAGAGGATGTGAGAGTGGGGGATGGAGGGAGGTGGAGAGAGAAGGAGGGTCGATGGCAGGATGGCTAAACTACAGCCCTGGATCATTTGCTCACATGTCCAGAAAAGCATCTTGTTGTGCTCCAGATCCGGCCCAGATGGGTTCTGGACTCTCCGTGCGCTATCTGGGTCAGCGCAGCACACACGTACACCACACAAACATAGCTGGATATCGCAGCTCATGCTAACTCCCACTCCCACACAGAGACACGCAGAGGCTCGCATGCTCTGCTCTCCTCCTCTCTCTCGCGCGCGCACGCAGATACAAGCCCACATGCACACACACCAGCTCTCTTGTCCTATCAATCCCTCATAGGGCATAAACACACATGCTCTCTTGCTCTCTCCCCCTCTCTCTCTCTCACACACTCATTCCCACAGTCTCTCTCTCTCTCTTTCTCTCTCTCTCTCTCACACACACACACACACACACTCCCCCCCCCACACACGCACACACAATAGAAAAACTCTTTCTCTGACACACACACAAAAATACAGAGAGACACATATACAAACACGTAGATAAAGCAAAAGCACACAGCCCCACTGCTCTAGGCTGGAGAGCTGGGGGAACAGGGGGAGTTGGGGGGGAAGGAGGAGGAGGAGGAGGAGGAGGAGGAGGAGGAAAAAGTGGAGAGGCAGGGGTGGCCAGGCGCAGCGCATGGGGGCGTCTGGAAGAGCAGCCCGCTACATTAGCAATAAAGCTCTGTGTAATTAGCATGTCTTTGGTGGATAATTAGCATTGCCAGGAGAACAGCGAGCGGAGGGCTGCGTGAGCCTCGAGAGCTCTGTTTACGAGGGGCTGGAGGCCAGAGATGCACCCCTCTTTTCTAATCTGTCCTTCTCTGACATTTTTACCATTTGGGTTTTGTTGTTTTAGCGTCCCCTTGGGTACAATATCATCCCGGAGGTGATTACCGTAGCTGCTATTTGAACAGTTTAAAACAGGGGGAGTGTAACAGTGCCGTAGACGACTGTTAATATTTAGCTCAAGATCATAAAGAGTAACAGAGGAATAATATGCCTATGACACATCAATACTATTTTACTATTTACACACACAATGGATTCAAGTGGACAAACAGCATGTTGAAATAGCTCATGCAAACAGTTGTTTCACTTACCATTTTTAAACAATTGCTAAAGAATAGTTTTGTGAAAGACTACGTCTATGTATTGTGCAGACCTACCCTTTGTTACACTGGCATGTATGCTACATATTGTACATTGCCTACACATTGCACTGAGTGATATTGCACATAGTTGCTTAGTGTATTGAATTGTATATAAAAGTGTGATTACGTTGTAATTGGATTGTGGTTATGCAAAGTATAAAGTAGCACCAACTTATTCGATAGACCCTTGTTGTGGTTTTGAAATTGTGAAGTTCCCTCAAGACTAATTCAGGGAAGGTCAGCAGTCACCATTTGAAAGAAAATAAAATTAACAACGGAAACAAAAGTATTGAGATTGACCCTGGTAAATCAACATGGCGCCGCGAGAACTGCAAATCAATCACCGTGTTTACACTGATGTCCCGAATTTGACTTAGTGGAAAAATCACAGTTGAACGAAGGCCTAATTCCTCTCTTTTTTTCCCTTCCTTAATGTGAGTGTGTATCTGTGTGTGTGTGTGTGTGTGTGTGTGTGTGTGTGTGTGTGCGCGCGCATTCATCTGTGTGTTGTTGTGTGCTGCTGTGTACATGTGTGAATGCGCTGGAGTGGCAGCTCTTAGCACCTCTGGTGAGGAGCTTCAGTACACACATTTCACCAAACTCATTAAAAGTCTCCTGCAAGGCAATATCTGAGGGTTAGACAAAAGGTGGGAAGGTCCAGATAATTACGGCTAAACTTGCGAAAAAGAACCAACAAATCATCTGCGCTTATGTAAACCTAAAATTAGCCGCCTTTAAACAATCACGGTAATGAAAAGAATACTGCCGGAGGGAAGGATGAAAAAAAGAAGACGAAAAAACAGGAGGAAGTAAAAGTCTTGTTTTGTCACGAAAACGGTGCTTTCGGCCGGCATGTTTGTTTGGCAGGCGTGCAGTGAAGCTCATATCTGGCTCCAGATGAAACGTGACCATCAGCCGGATAGATTTCCCATACAAAGCCCTGCCAACTCCCTCTCCTCGGCATGCAAGGAGCATTAGTCGACTAACAACAACAAAAGACAAATTTGTTTGGGGGGTGAAATTGATCTACGTTCTTCTATCCATCGCGTCCTTTCTTTTTTTTCTTTCTTTCTTTATTTTAAAAAGGTATCCCGTACTTCCATCCATTCCAGTCCAACATTCTTTAGTATTGACAACCCTAACCCCTCAGTCCCCATGTGACTGAGTTGAGTGAATAATAAAACTTAGTTTAAAAGAAAGCAGCTCTTTAAATGACCAGTATTGGTTCCATGCCAACAGTGCATATTGAGACAGAGGCAGTGAGAGAGGGAGAGACATAACTTGTATACACGAGGAAAAGTCAGAGCTTGTGTTGACGGCACGGTCACGGTCTTCCTCACGTGGGAATCCACATGGAGCTCTTTGGCTGAAGCGAGAGGGGCCAGGATGCTCAATCCCATTTCCCTTAGATTAGCCTAATCTCAGAGTTCTCTTCTTTTAATCTCAAAGAGGCCTGCCAAAGATCACCTGGCGTCACGTGCTTCCTCACCTGCTGAGAAGTTGTGAATGAGGAGGAGGAGGAGTGTGAGAGCAGCTAGACAGGGAAAGACAGAGAGAGAGAGAGAGAGAGAGAGAGAGAGAGAGAAAGGTGCTGGAAGGAGGGGAGGGAGAGCGAGTGAAGGAGAGAAGCCTGGTAATTATTTTCAAAGGTCACACTGTTAATGACTACCTGCTCTGCTAATGAGATTCCGCAAAGCTCCCTCTTGGAGCCCGGCCCCGGAATCTGTGGCCGTGTGCACGGACCCCAGGTGTGGCCCTCAGTGGTGTCTCTCCTCTCCCATGTGCCACTGTCGCAATGGCAGGGAGGAGGAGAGGGAGGAGGAAGAGGAGGTGGTGGTTGAGGAGGAAGGGTAAGGCAAGGAAAATGGTGTTAAAAAAAAAACCTTTGACACAAGCTCATCACAAAAGGAAAAAAGTTTTTGTCTTTTTTAATTTTTTGTCTCTTTTTTTGTCTCTCTCTTTCTTTCCTGACACACGGAAGTCAGACTAATTAATTGGGTTGATTTCAGTCTCCTTTGCTTCAAAGATCTTGTTACGACTTAATTAAAGCTACCAGAGAGGATTTTTTTTTTTTTGCGTGTCAACAGGCTGTATATCATAGTATGACATTCCATTCAGTTTTTAGCTCAATCCACTTTTTGTTAAAACACTATTTTGTCAGTGTGTTTGCCTCCTGCACACTTATTTGAGTGACAAAAAGACCAGTGAAATGTTTGCCCTAAAGCGGTTTTCGTTCGGTTTTGATGATGAATGACTTTTATTTTTGTAAGGCCATTCACGCACATCTGCCCATGATAGTTGCTCCATTTTAAAGAGATCCTCTCATGCCAGCCCCGTGGGCATATCAGAACACAGGGCGCCAGTGTGAGGACCCAGGTGGCATAATGCGACTTAGCACCCGACGCTTTCAGTCAGTCTTCCACTCACATGTTTGGACATGGTGGGTTTAACTAGCCTGAGAGCAGCGTTGGAGGGGAGGTGTGGACTTAGGGGGACTAAATACTGAGGCTGTTGTGTTTACACCATGATTCAAACTGCAGTGTTTATTTTTCTCACTTTCTTTCGCAGTGAGTTTTTCAATTTATGTGTGGTAAGTAAATTCACTTTACAAGATTGACAAGAGTTAGCAGCTCGGAGATTGACAATTACTTTGAGGCTTGGCAACACAGTGGAATCATCAAACAAGTTGATATGGTGTGCTAAAGAAAAGATTTATGTAGCCTTAGGTTTTTTTTTTTTTGTCTGTTGTTTATTTCCGAAGTTACAAAGAACTGTGATGAACGCATCATCTAAAATAATAAAAAATAAATGATAATCTGACTTTTGTTAGGAAGGTATTTGTTTTGCAGCCCACTTCAAATCACCAGTAAATACAGTAAGATAGCTGTAAACTTCCATGGAGTCTGGCAGGCTTTCTGGGAAGAAAGGCAAAAAAAAAAATAGAAAGAAAAAAACCGTAAT
>NC_137913.1:25073389-25108389 GCF_963457725.1 Sprattus sprattus
TTACTCTCTATGTGAACAAACATGTTGACAAATTCAGACCAACTTCCTCTTCTGTTCAGACCACATATTTGGTCGAGGAGCCCCTTCTCTCATCATGGTTTGTAGTACTATGAAGGCATTCCACGCCCCAGTGTAATCTCTCACATTTATATTTGTAATTATTCTTGTCTACATGCTGTAAACCCATAACTCTTTAACAAAGAGAAGAAAAGGGTGCAGTCTTTATTTGCCTGAAAACGCACACACACAGGCACACACACACACACACACACACACACACACACACACACACACACACACACACACACACACACACACACACACACACACAGCGTTCTGCCATACTAAGTAAGCCAGACTGCAGCTGCAGTGAGAGAAATTGGGTTAGGGTTGGCATGACTCCCCACACTCTCTCTCTCTCTCACTGTCTCTCTTGGGTGCAAGCTTAGCATGGTATCCAGCAAGCCTGAGCCCTGGGACTTGGGTTGAGTGTGGATAAGAGGCTGGATCAGGCAGAAGGTGATGGCAGTGGTGCTGGTGGGTCGTTTGGTCGGGTGTGTGTAGGTGGAGGGGGGGGTGGGGGATGCCGTCAGTGCCGCCTGGCTGGGGAGGGAGCTACTGTCGGGCTGCTGGCCGAGCGCCTGGCCAAGGGCCGAGCGCGGTGCCCTCGAGCTGAAGCGAGAGCCTGGCAGCGGCTGGCACGGGTCTGTGCCCACGCCGGACCCCCTCGCTCTCCACCTGCTTGCCATATTCACTGCCCACCCCACCCCCCGAAAGTGTGGCGCTGAAGGTTACAGGGAGATGAGGGGACATTCCTCCCCCAGACACACACACACATACACATACATACACATACACACATATATACACACAGACACACACACACACATGCACACACACACATACCACTTCCTCACACACACACATTCTGAGAGGATCAACCAGGTGGGAAGAGCGCAAGTAACCCATTTAATTAGGGGCAAGAGTCTAGAGAGAGCAAAGGACAAAAAAGGAGAGAAAGAAAGAGATGAAAGCATGAGCAAATGAACTCCCCATTTGCTTTTAACAATTATCCTCTCCCAAACAGATCAGGCTTTTGTTGATACATTGTTTTTAATTGTCAATAAGACAGTTGACCACTGTCATACAGTTAAAGTGTTAGCTGTCATAATTGTTTTTTGTTTTTTCATTCTTGTGTATAACATGATACTCATATACTCATACATATCAGATTTTGAAAGGAAAGCAACTACAGTTTATATACAGATTGCTAAGAATAATTATGCAGTCAGTGTAATAATAAAGAATAAAACATTTCATGTGCCATAGAGCGACAGAGAGAGAGAGAGACAGAGAGAGGGAGAGGGAGAGCTCTTGCTTAAGATCCATCTATGGCCATAGTGTGGCAGCATGGCCTGTGATTGGCTGTGGCAGGCGTGCGGGCGCGTCCCCTGTGGTGAGTGAGGGGCGCTGGCAGGTGTGAGCCCTCTGACAGGTGCAGATGTCTCGAGTGAGTGGCATTGCTGGCAGCCTGCAGGGGAGCGGGACGCATGCTGCGCCTCAAACTGCTCAGCCCCGCCGGAAAAGAAAGAAAACACAGGGCTAAAGCCGGCAGCGTTCCTGCCCATCTCTCCACACCTACACTTTCCCTCCAGCCCTACGCCCCCCAACCGGTAGAACGCCCTTACCTAATCACTTACCCATCCATCTACATACCGTTTCCCCATGTTTTGCCTCTTGCTCATGAAGGATAGATGCCTCTGTCTTTGTGTCGTTGACTGCTACTGCAGCGCAACCGAGTAGACAAGCCTTATTAAGTCGATGGCGTTCAAACAGTTGTCAACCAAACTGACACATCATCCGCGTGAAGTTTGAAGAGAAGTTTGGGTTTCACAGTAAAACACACTCTCGGTGCTAAGAGTCTGTCGTGTCACTTTCAGATAACATTGCCTTAGTTTAACTTGGCCAGCACTTCTGCAAGAGATGTTACTTCAGAGCGCTTCCTTCTTTGAATCTTCATCCAGCTCCGTGGACTGTCTGTCTAGGAGAAGACAGGTACAGAAAAAAACACGGGGTGACATTGCTATAAAAACAAAGACATACAGGTATATGAAGTAAACAAAAAAAGTAATTGCAAATCAACATGAGATTTGGATTTTATTGGGAGTTAAATTGGGGTTCGAACAAAACATGTGTTCCAGAAAATCACAATACAAAAACCCTGATCAACAGCAAAACAAGTGGCTAGCACATCATACATTTTAGATGTGAATAACATTGACATAACAAGCAACTCCTCTTATGCAAGAAGCAGATTGTAATAAATAAATGCAGTAAATAATTAAATAAATAAACAAGAGGAGAAGATTGAGATAGCACCAGCCTAACCTGTCTGGGCTCTCTCTCGCTCTCTCTCTCTCTCTCTCTCTCTCTCTCTCTCTCTCTCTCTCTGTCTCTCTCCAGCTCGTGAGGCGGTGGCGGAGTAAATTTAATTACTACCGTCTGGGGTTGGTGGAGGAGGGGGGGGCATAGCAAGCTCATGAAAGACAGGGCCACGGCCGCTAATATTCCCCCACGCTAATCTCTCTCGATGGGAGACGCGGGGAGAGAAAAGAGAAGTGCTTTGATGAGATGCCTCGCGATCTGACACCACTCATCCACATCCAAACACACACACATACATGTGCGCTCTCCAACACACATACACTCTCCTTGGCAGAGAGAGCTCGCTTCATCAGGAAGCCGGCGAACCTCTCGGAGAAGCGCGTGTCCATGTGATTCTGAGTGTGTGCGAATGAATACACAGGGCAGCCATGCGGCCGTCTGCAACACCTCTGGTTAATGTCCTTTGAGCACAGCAGAAATAAAGCTGTACAAAAGGAATGACGGAGGAGTAACGTTATCACTCTTCGGCCAATTAGTTGCATAAAAGAGGCACAAAGTAATCATTAGTTGCACACTTAATAGTGTGTGTGTGAGTGTGTGTGTGTGTGTGTGTGTGTATGTGTGTGTGTGTGTGTGTGTGTGTGCTCTGTTGTTGTGGACCCCCTGAAAGAGTATCATTTGTACTAGAAGGTGGCCATCAGGTGGCTGAGGAGAATATTGCTACCCATGTGCACAGGGATGCTCTTCCTATGATGCAGAGTGTGTAGGGTCCTTTGTGGAAGAGCTATTAGTGTATGCTAGATTCAGGTTTAGCTGGTAGCCATTGATCCTTGCTAGGAACTGAATTATGTTTTAGCATTCTCTGTCCATTTTCATCTTCAATGTCAATTGCTTAACTAAATTAAGTGTGAATAGTGTGTTTATTTGAATTGGGTTCCATCCTGCCCCAGCTCAAATCTGGTGCTGATCCATTCCAGACCCAGATGGGTCACTGGCTCTGGATCAGTCCAACGCGAGATCTGACGCTGACCCGTTTTAGACCTGGGTTCAGTTCTGGCTCTGGCAGCTCTGAGACAGTTTTCTGCTCCAGAGTGAGCCTCTGTCTGGGGGCCTGGGGGACTCTCACCCACCTCCTGCCCACCATTTCTTGCATGGCTCCTGAACTGTGTGTGTGTGTGTGTGTGTGTGCGTGTGCCCCCGCCTCTGTTTGCAGACGTTGAGAAAGAAGGGCCTAAATGGATGTGACAGCCCCGACGCCGATGTTGAGGACTCGTTGGGTCACAGCCCGGAGTCCGAGGACAAGTACAGGAAAATAAACGAGGACATTGACCTGATGATCAGCAGACAGAGACTGTGTGTAAGTACCTGTCCGGCATTCTTCTCACCCATCTCTTTTTTTTTGTTTCCTTCTCTTTCTCTCTATCGCTCTCTCTCTCGTTCTCTCTCTCCGTATTTCTGTCTTCTCTTCCTTTATTCCTCTATTCCTCCTTGTCCCTCCATCCTCTCCTCCTCTCCTCCTCTGTGATTTGGGGGTGAGCAGACCTTGAACAAGAAGGAGAACAAAGGTGGTGAAATCTTGGACCTGGAGTCCACTCTGGCACTCACTCCGCGCACGGAGGAGAAGTACAGGCAGATTAATGAGGAGTTTGATTACATGATCAAGACTCAAAAGATCCCTGTAAGTACGGTGCCGCGTGAGACCAAACTAGCACCAGTCGCTAACCCGTCACAGTAACCTGCCTGCTATTGATCATAACACTTACCTCATCTGACTCTTTGAGTTGCAATGTGTGGCCACAATTTAGCCATAGCTACAAAAAGTAATAAATTGCAATTATATTATCAATAGTACATAATACAACATGGTCTTTCCTAATATTATTTTGCCATGTTATTCTATGCAATGTGACTTATTATATAATGTACAATTTAATGTAAATATTCAGCAAAATGGTTTGCAGTTAAGATATTCTGAAATATGCTGTAGTGTCTTTAATCAAAGGCACACATCGTGAACTGTCATTCATCACCTCAATAAAAGACTTTAAGAAGGGGCCACAGTTACTGCATGCCAGTCGACCCAATGAAGACACCTTTTGTTTGCTGTGTGTTTGTGGAGGAAAACGCTTGACCGCTAAAGACACAGGAGCCTCAGCCTCTGGTCTCTCTATGACATCACCCGCTAACCTCTCATCCATTGGCTCCTGCCACGAGAGAGCGAGGCCTGCATGCGCTTTTTTTGTTGCAGCCGCAGCCAAAGCAAACTTTTGTGAAGTAGCAGCAGAAAATAGGAAGACAGATTGTGCACCAATTCCCAAAACAAGAGAGGAGAACAGCTAAGCACAGCACATGCTCACTCACACAGACACACACGCACGTTAACACACAGATACACACACACATATGGTCACACACACACACATGCAAACTGAAACACCCACCCACACAAACACATACACACACACACACACACACACACACACACACACACACACACACACACACACACACATTTACACACACACACACACACACACACACACATACATACATCTGCACAAACAAAACACACACACACACACACACACACACACTCATCTACACATATTCACACAAATGCCCCCAATTCTTCTAATAAATTCCGTCACAAAACTGACCTGAAATGTCAATCAAGATCAAGTTACACATAAGGAAATCATTCTGCACATCCCTTTTTTTGGCTGTTTTTTACCAAACGGCTGCGCAGGCAGTTCAAGATGTGGTTCAGAGCTCTTTCCACCGGTCACAAAAAGGGAACCAAAACACAGCAGATGCATAGCGCCGCACCACACCATGCTGTCTTTTCCTCCCCAGCTGCTGAACGAATCTGTCTGAGGGCCTCTGTGCTCTGTTTGAGCCCCCCCCCCCCCCCCCCCCCCCCACACACACACACCCTTCATCCCTATCCCCACCATCAAAGATGATAAACGATCTGCCCCTGCATAAGTCAGTCAGCGTAGGCCGGGTGAGGCAGGGCAGCCACTGTCGCGCTGGCGGTGGGACGGGAGTAGACGAGTTTGCGGTAGGAAGCGGGCGGCCATGGTGGCGTGGGTGGGGTTGATGGAGGATGAGAGGGCGTTGGGGATAGGGACAGGGTGTGGCTGAGACCAGGGTTGGGGTTTTTACTGTTGTATGATGGTTGTTAGTGAATTCCCCCCAGCACTTGTGGGTGCCCCAGTACACATCCCACCCAGGGTGCCTCGACGCCTGTCCTTCAGCCAAACTGCAGAGATAGACAAAGAGAGGCGGAGAAAAATAATCGTAATGTCAAAAAAAACGTCGAAAAAGAGGTGAAAGTAGAGCTGCCCTCTCGTGGAGACCTTGGACACGGAGGAATAATATTTACGCTCCTCAAGGGAAAGTCAGTTCTGCAGGCCTCTGCGGTGAGGCAAAAGAGAGAGAGAAAAAAAAAGAGAGGTAGGGGAGGGAGAACAGAAGAGCTGGAGCTTGAGATGAACAAGGAGCCCTATCTGGTTTCCAGAGGGCTGAGGCCGACGCTCCTGCCGATGAGTACGCAGAAGAGGGCACATGGCAGCAATTAGAGGGGCTCTTTTCCCTCAACATGACATGCTGCAGGACCTTCCAGCTAGCTACCAAGGTTCAGACACTTAAAAAGAGTGACATGGAGACAGGAGAGAAGGAAAAGACGGGAGAGAATAGAGAGAAATGAACAAGGTATTTGGCTGGTCTTTCCTACAATATAATATTCCAACCTAAATATCTATTCCTGTTTCCATCTTAGCGTAGCACAGTGAGTTGGCAACATCGTCAGCAGCAGCCACCTTCACCCTCTGCAACAGGAGAGGTCATGTGACATGAGGGATAATAACACAGGTGCAGGCTGAACTAAACTGAAAAGGCAAGTGATGATCTATTAGCAGTTTTGGGAGATGGCCTACATTCGAACGTGGAAACAGGGGGGGGGGGGAGCGTGGCTCCTTTGTGCCCGCACGCGAGTGTCACGGTGGCGACACGAGGTTGCCATGTTCCCGAGCTGCGCCAGCGCTTTGCTTTGTAAACTGGGTTGTCACGGCGTCCGCGACCAGAAAGAATGGGAGCGCAGCAAGGGTAAACAAAAGCCCGTGCTCACACCCACAGCCCCCCCCCCACACACACACACACACACAAAAACACGCAATGAGAAATAACCTTTATCGCATTTGCTGAAGGTTACTCACTGCTAGACAGTGTCTTGTAAAGTGCGCCCTGAGTGGAAGGGCGCTGCTACGTTCATGATCTAGTTCTCGAGCCGAGCGTCTGGCTGGCTCAGGGGTCAGTTGTCTGGGTCAGCGGAGATGCTTGATGCCGGGCTCCCCGTTTCCACGCAGGCCCGGAATACAGAAGCAGCGTGGGAGGACTAATGTGTGTGCTGTGGGAGGGCGGAAGGACTTTTCCCTTCCTGTTCTCCAGAGTCCTCTCTCCAGTGCTCTCTCAGACTGGGGTCAATGTCTCTCACTGTTCCTTTTCCCTGATGTCCCCTTCTCTCTTTCTCTCTCTCTCTCCTTCTCTCTTGCTCTCTCTCTATCACTCTCTCACATACTCTGTGTGGGGTTTTGTTGTTTTCTTTGTTGCGAAGGTCAACTAACCTCTGTCATTTCACTCTGACCAATTTTTTTGGGCCATTTTGCCAAAAGCAATGGCTTCACTGTTGTAACCACGGTTTTGTGGCATCTCTTCCACCAGGCTGTTCCGCCCTCAAACTACGAGATGCCGGTGTCCATCCCCGTGAGCAACCAGAACAGCCTCCTCTACAGCCACCCTGGAGCTTCCCTGGGGAACCACAACCTGCTGCCACTGGCACACCACAGCCTACAGAGGAACAACATGTCCCCCGGAGTCACACACAGACCTCCCAGTGCAGGTAACGGAGGCACGGCCTTGCACTAACACATACACACACACACACAAACACATACATTACACTCTCTCTCTCTTTCTCTCTCTCTGTCTTTCTCACACACACACACACACACACACACACACACACACACACACACACACACACACACACACACACACACGTCCCCTACAGGTTCAGACAGACTCGATGTTGAAGAAGATGCATGTGTTACCCTATATGCATACACGCACATTCATGTGCAATATAATATACCTTAAAGTGGTATAGATATGTTACTCGTGGTGAAACAAATATTCAGGAAGTGGGTAGCGTGAATAAATACACTACGGCATTCATACACTACAGAGGGACAGGCAGAGGAGCAAGTAATGTACTCACACATGTTCAGAACCAAGTTTAAAGATCAGCAGATCAGCATGTTAAACACAAAACCCCTAAGGCTAGTATGAACCCACTTGATCTTTCTCTCTCACGCACACACAGACACACAGACAGTCTCTCACTGCCGCCCACTCTCATTTACACACAGCGGATCATTTGAGGTCATGACATGAGGGCGTCATCCTCAAAAAATAGAATGGCTCACCCTCCCCGCCCACCTCCTCCAGGTCTTGGCACTGGCCGGCCCTGCCCCGTCACGCCCCACCTCGCCCGCTCTCCATCCATCCCTTCAGCGCTCAGCCCCAGTGGGACAGGGAAGAGAATACCCCCTCTGCGGCCCTGGCCTCTGTCCCAGGGAGCATCACCCACTGAACAATAAGCCGTGCTTGTCCCCTCCGGCCCTCCGGCTCACGGCCCCTGAGTCCCCTTATGTCACTCCTCTTGAGTGTCCGGGGAGTGACATAAGCCCCAGCACCCAGCTATGCCGTGCCGCGCGGTAGCCATATCCTTAGCCGTAACCGTAGC
Source organism: Sprattus sprattus (assembly GCF_963457725.1). Lineage (NCBI taxonomy): Eukaryota > Metazoa > Chordata > Actinopteri > Clupeiformes > Clupeidae > Sprattus > Sprattus sprattus. The sequence goes on from NC_137913.1 coordinate 25,081,581, forward strand.
CGGGCTTTTGTTATTACTGTCAGACGCTTTATTTTGTGCCTCTGGTCAGCCAGGGCCCACACCGCACGCCCTTCCCCGGGCCCTGTCATTAAGTCTCGGGTCCGGCCTGATGTCATCGGGCTTCGTGTTACAGGAGCCCAGGCTAAATATGATTGTTGGCGCAGGCGTGTGCACCGGCGAGACCGCAGCAGCGGCAGCTCTCCCACACACACACACACACACACACACACACACACACTCTCCCCCCGGTATTAAAAATAAAAATGTGTCATTTTTCTTGGACGGTGTCGTCAGCCATCCGGGCGTCCTCCCCACCGCCCAAAGCTTCACGTTTGCCCTCTGCCCTGCGATGCTCACTCGTTTAGATGGAGAAGGAAGGGAGGGGGGGGGGGGGGGCAGAATTGGCTCTCTCACATGAAGTCAGACACACTCAAACACACACACACACACACACACACACACAAACACACCTGCACTCACCGCACATAGGCTCACATTTGTGGTCCTTAATAAAGAACACATCCCCTTCTCTCAAAGACACGTAGCACTTAGAGACACTTCTTTCGCCCACACACACACACACACACACACACACACACTCGCACGCACAGACACATTTCCCTCACACAGACTTTTTCACCTCCCACACTAAAATATACACCTATACTTCCCTTAGTGACACAAACACACATGCACAAACACACTCACACACCCACACCTGTATCAGGCAAACATACACAAACACCTCCCACATGCAAACACACATACATTCACTCTCTCAAACACTCATACCGAGACACACAAATCCAAACACACACTTCTCCATGCACCATATTAAGAGAGGAGGTGGGCTGGTTTGTGGGAGGGAAGAAAAATAAATGTGTGTGTGTGTGTGTGTGTGTGTGTGTGTGTGAGTGTGTGTGTGTGTGTGTGTGTGTACGTGTGTGTGTGTGTGTGTGTGTGTGTGTGTGTGTGTGTGTGTCTGGTGTGTTTGGTGTGTGTACGTGTGTGTGGGGGGGGTGGGTGTGTGTGTGCGTGTGTGTGTGTGTGTGAGTGAGTGTTTCATTTCAGTCCATTGAACCTCCACATCGTTGCTTTTGTGAAGTCCATAAACATAAATGTCTCAATTCCTCACCTTTCTCCCTCTCTCTATCCCTTCCTCAGGTGGCCTGATGGGCACTGACCTCACCACTGGCGCGGGTACCAGTGCTGGTAAAGATGGCACGCCCTCCTACTACAGTACGTCACACTTTTTTTCCCCCCACTTTATTCAAGCTGCTTATTGTACTGTGCCTCTCGGTAGGGCTGTGTCTGGAGTCATGCATTCTTTTGTTCCATAGCCTCGGCCGTGATGCCCAGTGGTTCTTTAGCTCACTATAAAGGAAGTCATCCAATGCCAGGGCTATGAATTAAAGTTTGAAAGGATCTTGAGATGATGTCCACAGCAGATGAAGTGGACAATCAGACCACAAGCCACCTGATTAGTCTCTAATTGGGGAAACAAAGAAGAGTGAAGCGGACGTATGCAGACACGTACACACACACACACACACACACACACACACACACACACACACACACACACACACACACACACACACACACACACACAAGCACACTCAGAGAACTACTGATCCATACATGTACTCATATGCACCGCCACACAATGGCTGGCGGAGCACACACACACACACACACACACACACACACACACACACACACACACACACACACACACACATAACTACTGATCCATACATGTACTCATATGCACTGACACACAATGGCTGGCTTGGCACATTCCCACACACACACACGTTTCATAAGCGCAATGGGGCCCTTAAAGAGCAATGAGATCAGTAATAAAAAGCAGGGCGCTCTTGTAATGAGGCCCGCAGTGTAATGGCACGCCGCCGCCTCTGTGTGACCCCAAGCGGCTGTTTATTCCTCTTACCTCCCAGGCTTTGAACTTAACTGCAAATGACAACAGACACAGCTCTCAGCTCTGCCCCGGCTGTGCTGCTCCTAAAAGCTCTTTTATAGGATAAGTGCTATCATATGTTTGGAGCGAAACAATTGCATGTTTTTGGAGAGGTTCACCATGCCATGAAAGGCTGTTTGAAAGTGAGCGTGTGTGTGGTGTGTGTGCGTGCCTATGCATATGCTCTGTGTGTATGTGTGTGTGTTTGTGTGTTTGTGTGGGTACTTTTTGTGTTATTTGTTTGTGTGTGTGTGTGTGTGTGTGTGTGTGTGTGTGTGTGTGTGTGTGTGTTTTAATGTCTGCTTCATGCACACAATCTCCTAGGATACATCAGAATGGATTCTAAAGCTACGCTATGTATGTGTCTGCGTTCGGCCATGCGTGTGTGTGTTGCGTGTGTGAGTACACCCGTGTGCGTGGCACACATCAGATCATTGTGTGACCACACTGCTGCCCCACCAGCTCACTGGGGTGGAGGGGGGCAGGGTCTGGAGGGCATGAAGCCAGAGAGAGAGTGCAGACGGCGGACGCTGGTGGGGAGGGCGGATGGGGGTGGAAAACGTCCAAAAGGAGCACCCGGCACACAGCTGTGCAGCTGCGTCTGGCCCCGGGGCCCCCGAGGCCATGACTCCGGGTTCAGGGTGAGGTTCCCTCGTCTGGCCGCAGTGTGACTGTCCCCCTGCCACAAAAGTGCCGCTTGTCGGGCCCTGTGCCGTCCAGCCCTCCAAAGCGGCCATTGTGCCGGAGAGCGAGGCCCCAGACAGAGAGGGCTCTGTCCAGACGAGCTGCGTATGGCCACGTAGGGAACGTGGACGAGGGGGACAGTCATGTGGAAAACTCCAAAGATGTTCCGTTGAGGTCCCGTGCCAATTTAAATGGTCCCCGGAAGCAGATGACGAAGAGGAGGAAGAAGAAAAAGAGTAGAAGGCGATGGACATTGACGGAGAAGGAAAATGATAAGAAATGCCAGAGAAGGAGGGGAAGAAAAGGAATAATATGACAAGAAGAATGAGAGGACAAAGGAGAGAGCAAGGAAAGGGGGCACCATGAATATTTATGAGTCTGTCTGTAGGGCGTTTCTGTGTTTCAAATATGGTGCCCAGCTTCTCTCCTGTAGAATTAGCAATTCATGGCGTTGAAATGAAAGAGAGATTGCAAAGAAGGGGAGGTGCTTTCACAGACAGATATATTCTGACTGCGTAAGTGTGCGCACACTTTCAAGCTATTTGACACTAGAGTTGAGCAAAAAGCCTCAACATCTGTGACACATTTGGTGGAGAAAACTTCTTTTATAGTGGTTAACGCCTTCCAAAGCATCTTTCAGCACCAACATTTATTCATTCTGATTCTGGATGTTTCAGCACCAACATTTATTCATTCTGATTCTGGAAGTTTCGGGAGTGCAGAGAAGTGATACTAGCCTCTGTAAAGTTTGAACTGTTCTATGGTCCAATTCCTCTCTCAGCCTATATAAACAATGTGCCATTGATAGCCAACAGTTTACAGCTCAGAGCAAACCTATCACAATGCAGCGCCTAGCATATAATTACATTTTACAGCTTTTTATTTAATTCAGCTATCATGTTGGCCTCCTGTTTCATGCACCATTGCCGGTTTGAAGCATGTACAGTTATCTTTTCCACAATATATTGATGGTCAGATAGCTTCTTCTAGCTGTTGCAATTAGCCATGTTAAAAGAGGACTCCATCAGATGTCTTCTTGCATAGTAACAACTTGCGGAGCAAGTACAAATGTAGGGCAACAAAAGATAAACAAAAGAGCTAAAACCAAGTAATCACAACCTACTCATGTCAGTGCTGAATTCTAGTGCTAGTGAGTTTTCTAGAAAGTTCTTAAGTAGAAGTTGCTTATAGCTGCTTATTTCCCAGCTAGCTAATGTGCCTCAGGTAGCTCTCCCCTCAACTCTCGCTGTTTCTGGTTTGGTGTGGCAGCGTGTTGCGCGAGTGACTCATTGAAGCGCTCCTGGCAGATGATTATTTGTGTGTCAGGCGTCCCGGCATTCTCAGACAGCCACGGCGCCCACTGGCTGCCCTGATTGATCTGTGACACATGGCTCTCTTTGATATTGAAAACAGGTCATGCTGTCACAGCCTCGGTGCGCCACATAAGCTTTGGTGTTTTGCGAGTGTATATGTGTGGGGTGTGTCTGTGTGTATGTGTTTGTGTGTGTAATAGACAGAAGAAGAAAAAAAGTATGTGTGTGTGTGTGTGTGTGTTCCTCTGTGAGAGGGTATGTGTATGTGGGAGGATGAGGGTGTTAGGTTGTGTGTTCTGTTGCACTCTCCTCTGTGCTCGTACAAGCAGCATGCACCTTGCCAACAAAGGCTCTTTGGTTGTCACCCGCTCCTTGATGCGCTCCTCACACCCAGACTCATGTCTCACCCCCCTTGAAGAGGAACCATGCTTTATCAGAACCCCTCTCCAGCATGGCTTTCCCTGGGGACTCCAACATGTGGCTTACCCCACTAACAGCGCCTCTACCATGGCTACCTCAGCAGGAAGCTCCTGCACTCCCATTAGTACAGCGCCCCACCAGGGTATCACATGGTCCATCTCCTTAGACTACTGTGTGTGCAATGGCTGGACTTCCCTTGCCCTAGTCTTTCAACCGGCAGTATGCTTCTTTTAGAGCCATGCTTAAATTACCCATGATACCCCTACCCAGCTGGTGCCTGGGAAAATCAAAATATAAGCTCTTCATCATCAGGTTGTTTATATATATGTTGTGTTGTGCCTATATAAGAAAGAACAAGAGAATGTGGCCCAGGTGGTTGTGCTGTGCCTTAGTGCTGTGCTGTGCTGTGCTGTGCTGGTGGCCTCACAGTATGTAGTGTCCCTGTTAGAGCACATAAGAGAATTCGGCCAAGTCAAGAGTGGGGCCCAGGGAGGCGTGGGGCCCAGGGAGGCGTGGGGCCCAGGGAGGCGTTGGGACCGTGGGCTTTTCTTCAACGGAACTTACTGGCCATGTACAGTGTATGCAACCCTCAAGACTCAAGTGAGTTCATTTCCCCCTTTCACCTGTTTCAGCGCTGTGCAGATCTGGTGTCAGAGACCTGAGGTGAGGTGAGCGCTTACATGAAGCCTCAGTTCAGTTTACTGGACAAATGCGGTGCACAGGCCACAGGCGTACAGCCTAACCTCAACAGCATAAAGAGCAAGACCAGACAAACAGAACTCGATGGGGGATGGGGGGCAGAAAATCAATTAGCTCATACCAGACCACAGCATGTATCGTTTGTGAGTCTAACCACACTGGTACGTTAGCATCTAGCTGAGAGGGAGGCGAGAGGTGAGGTGAGGTGAGGTGAGGGGAGGTGAGCGAAGGGGAGAGGTCCACGCTCCTGGGCTGCGTTAGATGGACTGCCTGGGGTTGCATTAGCAGTTTGCCCACTAGCCCCCCTACCCACAGAAATAACTTCAGGCTTTATCAAGCTTACACATCAGGGGAAGCTTTTTCTGTTCTTTTCAGGGTTTTTTTTGCACTCAACATGAGGGGTGGGAGGGTGGGGGTGGGGTGAGTGGGAGGTGGAGGTGGGGGGATGGACGGCTGTTATCTTGGCGAAAGTCATTTTAGAAACTTCCCCATTGTGAAGGTCGGCAGATGCTCTCAACTGTGACATGACGTGAGTGGGTGGGTGAGTGAGTGGCTGGGGGTAGGGGGTGGGGTAGGAGTACAGGGCTGCTGGGGGAGATGAGACAGGCCCTGACAATAGGAAACACAAAGGCCTACCTGCTGACATGGCCTTCATTCCCCCTGCTCCTCTCTGTCTGTGTTTTCTTCTCCATCTTGTCCGCTGCATTAATGTGTTGCCTCAGCTAAAAGCAACGTAGGTGTCTCTTTGAATGATGCTAATGCTAAAGGGATAAGCTCACAGTATAGCTATGGTGTGCGGTAGAGAAGCAAAGAGGAGATCGCAACCTACTGACCTTTGGTACAACTGACAGGTCATATCTCCAGTTCGCCTGTGCGTGTGAGCTTAGAGGTGTCAATGTAAAAGTGCACCAGCAGACAGAAGAAATGATGATCCGGTTAGCTCTTAGTTAGTATCTTAGTAGTCAAAGGACCGATTCTATTGTTGTTGTTGTTGTTGTGATCAGCGGGGTTGACTCTGAACGTTTTCGGTTGTCTGCATTACAGTGGAACATAATCACAGTGGCAGTTGATGATTACATTTTCTAATGTATATGTTTCGAACTCAGTCACCTCTGGCCAAAATGTCCGTCTTTGCATAAAGGAGCACTGTCTCTGTCTCTCTTTGGTGTACTCAGGCAGGCTTGCACGACCATCGCCTCATATACAAGCATGGCGCTTGAGAGTGCAATCAGCCGAAATATCAACTCCATGCATTTCCTCCTTCTTTAAGAGAGCCATTAACTCCCCATATGCCACCTCAATAGACTTGTGCAAGCCAATCCGCCTCTGATTGAGAAAAGAGGGTAGAGAGGCATCGTTCACATCCGCCACACACACACTTATACACACAAACGCAGTACAGTGCACACACACACACACACACACGCACACACACTCCACTAAACAATGGCTCTGCTCAGCCCGGCAGAGAGGCAGCTGCCAGCCGGCCTGATCCGCTCTGAGAATGAAGTGGCAGCAGAAGATACTTCAAATCAATTACACACAGACTCTCTCTCTCTCTCTCTCTCTCTCTTTCTCTCTCTCTCTCTCTCTCTCTCTCTCGCTTTCTCTCTCTCACACACACACAGACACACACACATGTGATTTCCCTCCATCATAGCGTTTCATTTCTCTCCTCTTAACCAACAACCAGCAGCACCCCATCACAAATCCCCCACCCGCACATTTGCTTGCGCTTTTCGTATTGGACAATTTGTGCTTTTGAGACTTTTCATTTCAAAACAACGAAAAAACGTTGCCTTCAAATTAAAGAAAGATCACCCCGGGGAAATTGCTGTGGAGGACATCTGCGACTCATTTTCCCCCCTTGAGTATATGATTAGGAAATTCATGTATGTCTAACGTGTAATTCCTACCCCTCTTTTAAGTGGGTAGGGCTATAGGGCGCTCCATGTGTGTGTGTGTGTGTGAGTGTGTGTGTGTGTGTGTGTGTGTGTGTGTGTGTGTGTGCACTTTTACCCAACCATAGAAAAAAACATTGCGCGGCAGTGGGATTGGTGGTAGAAACAAAGGCTTCGCTTAAGTCTAAGTATGTGTGTGTGTGTGTGTATATTTGTGTGTGCACGCACGTGTGTGTGTTTTTTTCCGCAGCATAATGCTGTTTGAAAAGTACCCCTCTAGGTTTTTTTCGAGTGAAAGGCAGACGATAAACTTAGCCTTCTGCGAGACTGCAGAACTCGGCGTCAACATCGCAGAAAAAGCAAAGCTTGCCTTTGTCAGTGCCAGCCGCACACACACAGGCACACATGTGTTTTAGGCTTGATGGCCAAATGACGGCCTTGTCTGTCAATAGTTAGGAAGCCCCTAATTTGTCCCTTTTATCGTGAGTGACTGCCAAGTTGCGGGAGAGGTGACAGTGGCAATCTTCCAATCAGCACAATGGAGGGATGGAGATGAACTGTGAAATATGGTGTGCGTCTGACTTCCTGGGAGTAAGGAGAGAACGTGTCAATCGAGATGCAGCTCCATCTCGAGTAACACTCAACAAAGACACATTTTAAGGGGTCTGATTCATAGAGTCATAGATACGTATCCGTAAATGCATGCTAAAAGCAGTTTTAATTTCATATATAACATGCCTCCCATTTGAACAATCTCTCTCTCTCTCTCTTCCTCTCTCTCTTTCTCTCCTTCCTTCATTCCCTCTGTCTCTATCCCTCACTACGAATTCCGATGTAAATATGTTTCATTGCTGTGGTTTATACATATTCATATTGTCAAAGCACTGAGGGGAATACACAGAACAAAACATATAGGACACAGTAGGATTGCTACATACAGAACAGCCACTTTAGGGTGTGTGTGTGTGTGTGTGTGTGTGTGTGTGTGTGTGTGTGTGTGTGTGTGTGCGTGTGTGTGTGTGTGTGTGTGTGTGTGTGTGTGTGTGTGTGTGTGTGTGTGTGTGTGTGTGTGTGTGTGTGTGTGTGTGTGTGTGTGTGTGTGTGTGTATGTGTTTGAATGTGTCTGTATTCTATTCTACATGTCTATTTCACCCTGTTTGTCTTTCATTTCTCGTTTGGTTGACATTCATCAAACACCTGCTCCTTAAGCCACAAACCACAGTAGAAACAAATGACACACGTCTGTCCCCTCATTCTCAGTCTCTCTCCTTGTCCTGTATCTCTCTCTATCTCTCTCTCTCTCTGTCTCTCTCTCTATCTATCTCTCTCTCTCGTTATCTTTCTATCTCTCTATCTCTCTCTCTTTATCTTTCTCTCTCTCTGTCTCTCTTCTTTCTCATTCTCTGCCTCTCTCTTTCTCAAGATTGGCATCATTGGCATGAACCTGAAGCTATTTCACAGTAGGTTTTGTACCTGTGTTATGGTTTGCTACAAAGGTCAAACACTCTCTGTCATGAGAGAATATGGTATTGCTGCAGAGACCCTGGGAGCTGTGTCTGTGGTGACAGTGCAGTCTGTGTGTGAGCGCGTTCAGTCTCGTTTAAAAAAAGCGCCGTCTTTCTCAGAAGCCCCAAGAAGTTGCCTCATTTTCGCTTTATGTCATCGCGTCAGTCGAGGCCCGAGCCGCAGTCTCAGACGGCTGTCGTGGAGCGTTTGCTCTGGCCTGCTGTCTGACCCGGGAGTCTGGTTCAGTGCTCGGTGTGTCGGTGTGTCTTCGCCAGGCCAAGTGCGGCGCTGGTGTCAGATTTATGGGTCTGGGCATGTGTTCCGTGCTGATGGGACAGTCGCGGTGAAAGGCCGTTTCAACGGTGTGGGGAAGAAGGGTGTGGTCAGGCACGGTTCGGTTGAAGGGTTAGGCCTAAGGCAATAGCCCCATCTGTATAAATGTGTGTGTGTGTGTGTGTGTGTGCTATGAAAGTGTGCATGTAATGTGTTTTGCAGATGTTAGTGTGACTGACCAATGCTCTCTCTATTTCTCTCTCTATCCATCTCTCTCTCTCTCTCTTATAGGAAATGGATATGGTAACCACCGTAACTCTCCGGGCCTGCTGGTGTCCTCCGGCGGGATGAACAAAGGCATGCAGGCCAAGTCTCCTCCACCCATGAACCTGGGCATGAACAACCGCAAACAAGACCTGCGCGTGCTCATCCCCCCTGGAGCCAAGAACAACATGCCCTCTATCGTGAGTGTCCATGCTTCCCTCAAACACACACACACACACACATACACACGCACACACACACGCACACACACACACACACTCACACTCACACACACACACACACACACACACACACACACACACACACACATATACATGCACTTATGAAAGAACGTAAGTCTTTATATAGGCAAACACGCCCACACACACCCTGAAAGACCATATGAATACCATATAGGCTATTGTATCTGGACACACATGCATCCTATACATGTAAAGAAATGAATGTATACAAGACATAAATACAAACATTTATACATGTAATACACTGTATGCCTATGCAATACACACAAACACACGCATACTGTAGATATATACGCCGTTCAGAGTGTATATTTGCTTTCCTTTTTTTTCTCTCTGTGACTCCTTTTCTTGTCGTTTAGTCTGAACATGCCTCTCTGTCCCTTTGTCTTTGCCTCTTTTTCACCCTTTTTGTCTTTATAATTTCACTCTAAAGGCTGTCTTTCTTATTCCCTCTTTTAGTTTATGTCTCCTCTCTGTGCACTATTAGTACTCCGGAACCTTCTAGAATATTAGAACACTTGATCTTTTCCATGGCCCTTATTAGTTAGTGTTCTCCAGTAGACCAACCACTAAAGAAGTCATCCTTTTAGTCACTCCCTCGTCTCAGCCAATCAGTCTAATTATGAATTTATCGCCCTCCCCTCTTTAATGCCATCAGTCTGAGGATGTTGATCTGCTATTGGTAAGTGGGACTATCACTCAAATAGGTGACTCAGTCTTTTAAACCTATTAGCCATCCTTCATCATCCAGCTGCTTTTCAAGATTTTTCATTAACTTCAGACTGCAAGGGGAAGGGAGCAATTCTGTGTATTCAAAGTAACACCCACCTGTTTCATACAGTTGTTTAGTTCAGCCATGCTGGCTCAGACATCAGTTTAGATGTGGCTTCAGAAAACCAAGCAGCCGCTTCACCTATCACATACAAAAAAATGCCACTGTAGGGCAGTGTAACGTCGGATGAACAATCCTGACCAAAGTCCATGGTGACATCTAGTGGTGCTTGTAAGAAATCACACCCCAAATCCTTTTTTTTCCCCCTCCTGTTTTTTTCACCAAGTGCCCCAATGAATGTTATTTTTTTATAATCAGGTCAATTGAGATATAATTGAAGAACCTTCTGGAAAGACCACAATCCTGTATTTTCATTTCACTTGTGAAATGCAGGTATACATGTAGTTTCCTTGTCAAACTGCATTCATGTGGGAGAACAGTCCATTGCAGCTGGTCTGAAAAGCCACTTCTTCCAGTCAGTTCAATAATGGTACCGTCTGAGAGCTTGTTCAAACATGACATCTTGGCCTAATTTCTCACATTCTCTACCTTTTTGAGCTAATAATTCTTCATTTACCCTTTTAAATGAGTAGATGCAATGCTACAATACAGGCAAGCATTGCTGTTTCACCATGCTGTCATCATCCTTGCTTGTGACCAGGCCAGCAAAAAAAGAAAAAAAAAAACAGAATAAAAGAAAGAAAAAGAAGAAGAAGAAAACCTCCATTCGTTGCTGATCCAGTTGCCGTGGAGACTGTAGGGGTTACTATAGCGACCAGGAGCCCTCAGTGGGATTGTAAATGATAGGGTTGGCAGAGTTCAGTGGCACCGCATGTCAAGTGATTAATTTCCTCAGAAACTGGAATTGTGTTCATTCTCTTAGCGTCAGTGTGCGAGAGAGAGAAATAGAGAAACAGAGAGAGGGAAGGAATGAGAGAGAGAGAAGCAATCTTGGCTGATTTTATTTTGCACTAAAACACATGCCCTCCCTTCTCTTCCTCTCCTCCTTCCTACAGAACCAGAGAATAAACAACTCACAATCTGCACAGTCGCTGGCCACCCCCGTTGTTTCCGTAGCGACACCCACCTTACCCGGGCAAGGGATGGGTGGCTACCCATCGACCATCTCCACTTCATATGGTACTGGTATGTCATGTCATCATTGACGCACTTTCACATCACTGTGATATAATTTAAGGTTTTTTTCACAGACACACACACACACACACACACACAAACACACATACACACACACATCATCAGTGCATAAACACACACACACAAACACATACACACACACACACCACCTGAGCAAATGTACCACTGGCACAGCTAGTCTATATCCACAGAAACAAAGCAAAGGGTACAAAGCTTGTGTGCCCAGCTCATATTAGTCATTACTTCCCCTGGATACAGATATAATACTAACAGATGTGTCTCCTACAATCTGTTCTGTATATTCACATCTTTCTGATTATCCAGTCCAGCTACCATAGAATTGCATTTAGTGATATTTTATGTGTTGCTTGTGTAGTGTCTTGAATTGACCAGCAGATGGTGCCATTTAGTAATTAGTAGATATAACAACATGGTGAGTTTATGGCAACCACTGATTTGCTCTTTTTTGTGTTTGAATTTCTAGAATATTCTCTGAGCAGTGCAGACCTCTCCTCTATATCAGGCTTCAACAGCGCCAACAGTATTCACCTGGGATCAATGAGCGGCTGGCAGCAGCAGCACCTGCAGAATATGCAGCATTCAGCCCTCAGTCAGCTAGGGTGAGTCTGCATTCACACACACACACACACACATACAAACACACCGAGAGAAACTCATATATGCAGAAACATGTTAACTTGATTTAAACGGTCAGAAACAATCAAAGCATGCACCAAATGTACGCGCACTCACTCACACACACACACACATCTTGACCACACACACATACTAATCAATTGAAAATAATTTATTGTTACAGATATTTGAGAAATTAAGAAACATAATAAACGAAAATGTCTTCCCCTTTTAACAAGAAGAAATATGAGTATATGTCCATTAATGTCTTGTAAAGACATTTATATCGAAAACATTTGTATTTAAATTTACCTCAATATTTAGTCACCCCCTCATCTCTGTACCTGTACTATCTACTATGTATGTATGTGTGTGTGTATTCAACTGTGTATGTGTTGTAGAGGAGGGAAAAGGCCTTTTCCTTCTCCTCTCCTCACTGCTATAACACCCCACATTCGTTTCCTCTCCTCCTCTCTACAGAAATTGCACTAGCTCTCACTTATGTCAGAGTACCAATCTCTCCCTGCCCAGTGCCCAGAACCTGCACATCAAGTCCGAACCTGTTTCTCCTCCTAGAGATCGTGCCGGCAGCATCACCCCCGGGGGCTACGCTCCCCCTCTCCCCCTCCAGGCGCCCTCCCAACATGCTCAGCACCCCAGCCAGCAGCACCACCACCACCAGGGCCAGCAGCAGCAGCACCAGCAGCAGCAGCAGCAGCAGCACCAGGGCTCGTCTCAGGCCCCGCCAGGGCGCCAGGACTCGGGCCGCTCGCCGGTGGACAGCCTGAGCAGCTGCGGCAGCTCGCACGAGGGCAGCGACCGCGATGACCACCGCAACGACTTCCACTCGCCACTGGGGATGACGCGGGCGGGAGTCAACGGGGCTAACGGGGGAGGAGGAGGAGGAGGGCTCGACGAGCGCCACAGCCCCTCGCTCAAGCGAGTGAGGCTGTCCGAGGGCTGGGCCGCTTGAGCAGGGGATGGGAGGATGGGGTCGTACGGCACGGCACCGCCCCGGGCCCGCCCTATCCCGACACCATGTCATGCTCCCTGCCACCACTGACAACAACAACAACAACAACAACGACAAACCCAACCCCCCACCCTGATCGCCAAACGAGATCGGACGCCCACTCCCTCACACCCTGCCCGCTACCTGAACTGGGCCGAGGTCACACTCAACACGCGTCGACACAGCTGCGCTTGCTCACACACACACAGCCACACACACACACACACACACACACCAAAATACGAGCGAGAGACGTATGAGACGTACGAGAGTCAAACCCACAACAAACTAACACGGAGACACTCTTGCTGTGCTCAGTTGTCTCTCTCTCTCTCTCTCTCTCTCTTGGTTCTCTCTTTCTCGTGTCTCGCTCTCTCTTTTTGTTGTCTCTCTCTCTCACACCTGAAGTCCCAATCAGCCCTGTCCCTCTCTCCTACTGTCCTTTCCTAGTCTTTCTGAAAGGACAGGTTAAGGGAGGACATTGTGTTTTTTGACTCTTAACTGTATCGTTTTGGTATAACTATTATTGTTGTAACTATGGTAATGATTTCTTTTCATTCAATGAGTATTTCATAGATCCAGCAGAGAGATGTTGCAGAAGGGGATGCACTAGACTGGGTGTGAGAGGGCCTAGGCAGCAGCCCAGTATTTTGCCAGGGATGGGGGGATCTATGCATCATGTGTGCTGGCTATGGGGAGAGAGTGGTATCCCAAAATCAAAAAGCCAACCAGAGAGGAAAAAAAGGTCATATATGCATATCTACACATGCATATGTGTACATATATGCACAGTATAAAACAAAAATGAATCTAAGAAAGTCAGGTACTCTGTTTTTATGTAAAAAATGAAAAAGAAGAAAAAAAAACAATACAAAAGATTCTTTTTAAGTACTTACAACTTGCCTCAGTGACAGTCAGTGGAAGTCCAGGACGTCTTTCAGAAGGGGCAAACAGCTGCAGCTTCAGATAGCCTAGCACTTGAGTTCCTTACCCTCTCTCATCTGTGTACAGATACAGTGTTTCATTTCTGTTTTATGCTTCTTCTTTTTCAAACCCTCTTTCTCTGCAGTGCTCCCCCTGCTTAATGTATGTTATGACAGACGATGTCTTGTTGCAGGTTCAACGTATTTATGTACATAAGGGGCAAGGAGAAGGGGAAAGGGAGTGTTGAAGGTTACACACAATTACATATGTTCACAATGAAGCTGATATGCAACTTGTGAAGGATCCTACAGGTATATTTATATAAACATGTAGGCGTATTAGGGCTCTGTAAGAGTTAGCCACTGATTGGCTACTGCAGGTTTGGAAGGCCTCCTCTAGGAAGTGTTCAGGATCTCCATATATGGCATTGAACATGAAGAGGACCATATCTTTATTTAAAGAGCCATGCTACCCTTATACAAGGACATAAACAACACAAAACCTTAGACTTGCGTTCAATGTTCAGTATTAAAATATATACGACAAAAAAACAAAAAAGAAAAAAAAAACAATTGTATAATACACTTGCTTATATTTTCATATAAAAAGGAATATAATGCAAAGCATTTTTGTGGCTTTTTGTAGTTTCTATAAGCCAGAATGTGTTTTGATAGCTTTGCTAATATGGGGAAATAAAATGAAATAAAAAAAATCTGATGGGCTATTTAACCCTAAGCCATGAAAGGGGAGAAGGAGAACCATTTAGCTTTGCTGAACTGTTTTCTCTTTGTAGAGATTTTCCTTTTGTTTGTTTGTTTGTTTTTAAACGTGTATTTCTAATTATATTAAATAATAATATTAAGAATTTTTGAAGAAATCTGTGAAATTAACATGCTTGTGTATAGCTTTCTAATATATAAATATATGATAATTATGATCATAGCATTTGTTTGTTGCCCCCAAACCCCCTTGTAGTGGAGTTGAATGTGTGTGCAGACACACATGTAGTTAATTTGATTTCCTTTTTTCCACTTTTTACTTTCATTCTTTCTTTTTCCAAACTCCAGACAGTGTCATTCAGGATCATAGCAATTCCCATCCTCCAATCCAACACGTTGTAGTGCTTCTCCACTTACCTTCTCAGAAAGGCAGACAAACAGAGACGAAAGCGCTCCCTGTGTCCTAAGTCCTGATGTTAGAAACACCAGAGAGACTGTGTTAGGGACAGCTGGCTCACAGGTCAAATCTGTATTAGTTTCGTCTCCATTGTCGTTGGCTTTGGATGTTGTGTAATCAAAGGACTTGACTGTCCAATCACTGACTAACACATAGGACCCGGCCTCAGCGTCTTGTACAACCGCATTATAGTTTTGTTGCCAAAGCAACACATCATCTTTCCCGTTACTATTTCAGTTATATAATGACTGACATATGGGCACTGGTTAGGGAGAAGCACAAACCTTTTTTCAAAACTAGTCATGTAACACACATAGTCACACTTCATGCAGTTCTCCTGAATGCATTCTAAAGAAAGATGGACACCACGTCAGCTTTTTTTTTCTTTGAAGAAACCAAAGCTAATGACATGTCTGCTTGACGTCTCAACTTTATTCTCATCCGTGTCATTTTGTTGCCACGTTTGAAACAATAAAATGCAACAAAAAAAACATCAACAAAAACACCCAGTCAAAAACCTAATGCATGTTAGTTTCCACTGTAGTTAATGTGATCAGTACAGAAAATAAAAAGGTAATCAACAAACAGTGCCATGTTGAGACGTACAGACAGCATAGCCTCCCTCCAGTCAACTGGGGTTCTCTGAGGATACTTTGGTATTTGCTCATAGTTTGTGTTGTAACTGGTAAAAATGTGCTTCAAAAAAGGATTTAGTAATGGCCTCTGACAGTATCTTTTTTTTTCCTACCAAAGAGATGGAGCAATGTTCATTTTTGGTGTCATGTTTTCAGATTTGAGACAGTTGTATTGCTTCATATGTTGATAAATTGACTTGCTTTCTCCTGTAATATACTGTATACCGGTACCTCAAATGGACCCACCCAGTACCTCAAATAAACTTTTGATGAATAGTTGTGGTGAGAGAAGGGGCAGTTTGACCCAGCAGGTGTACAGTATTGTGAAATAATCTACCATTGTTTGTTTGATAGATTTCCCCTTATTTCTCCATATGGTTTGTTGTTCTCGCTTCAGTATTTTTTTTCTTGGAAAAACAATGTTTCCATTTAAAAATTCAAATAACTCCTTAAATATGCTCAACAATCTGTAGTTACAAATGTAGCTTGTATAAACATATAGAGAGTGAAGTTTGAAGGAAACATTTGTTTTTATGTTTTATTTTTTCGTCTTTCTTTGAAATATGAGAGAGGCTTACAGCGGCATAAGCTGGACTTTGTCGCCACTTGAAGACAAGATGTCATTAAATTAATACCACATCTCTGTATCTCAAGGGACTTGACTCCGCTGTATGTACTGAAAAATTAATGTATTGAAAAGAATAAAAAAAATGTTTGTCCCACTGGGAAAAGGTATTTGTATTTTGCAGAGAATTCAGTAAAGTTACTGGCTTTCTTAGTTACCCCAGGTGATGTGGCATGGTTTCATTGTGTGTGTGTGTGTGTGTGTGTGTGTGTGTGTGTGTGTGTGTGTGTGTGTGTGTGTGTGTGTGTGTGTGTGTGTGTGTGTGTGTGTGTGTGTGTGTGTGTGTGTGTGTGTGTGTGTGTGTGTGTGTGTGTGTGTGTGTGTGTGTGTGTGTGTGCGTGCGTGCGTGCGTGCGTGCGTGCGTGCGTGCGTGCGAGTTTCTGTTGCTTTATCCCTTCCCTGACCAATCCCACCACATCCAGCTCCCCTTCAAACAGACAAGCACACAAACGTACACACACAGAACACATACATATAAGTATTTATTGAAAGATCAACACAGCAACAGCAGTAATTAAGAGCCAGAATCACACACACACAAAACCAAATACCTGTTTCAGCCTGAGCCACTGAACGTAGACAGAACAGAGTCACCGGATCTCTCTGGGTCAGTTAGTTTTATTTATCAATGGATTTCTTAACATGTGACATCCCACAGAGGATTCCTTAGCCATTCACTGGCCTAATTAATATCAGATCCACAACTTGGCTTTGTTTCATGACTAAGTAATCAGTGATGATTAAACAATTAACCAAATAATCCCCTCAGTTTGAGCTGGCAGCATCATACATTTCATTTGAGCTTTCTAGCTGTTCAGGCTATTCCTCCTAGAGATGGTCATGCAGAGGACATGTGAGATGGCCTCTGTGTCCGGAGCTAATCTGGCCCTAGTCTGGAACCACTCCACACCTCATCCGCTCCAAAGGCAGCAATGCCTGGTGTTGTTGATGACTTTCTCTCTCTCTCTCTGCTCCTCAAAAATACATTTCTGCTCTCTCAGTGAGTAGACTAATGGGATGTTTTGCTGGTTGGGCGTGTTGGCAGTGGCCAGCGCAATCACTGCTGAGTTTGCAGGGGTGAGCAGAAGAGCCACGTGACTCCAGGCTCTCCACACAGCTGCACTGTCTTTCCCGTGCCACTGCGGTAATGGACCACACAAGGGGAGAGGTGGAGTGGGGCAGGGTTGGGTTGGGTTGGGTTGGGTTGGGTTGGGTTGGGGGAGAGGGGAGCGGCAGCAGTGCTTGGGTACATCTGCCACATGCCGACACTAACCCAACATCTCATCTACCAAGCCCACCCACCCACTGCCACGTGTGTGGGCACCTCCTGCAAGATCCTTGTGGCCATGGTGGGTTGCAGAGAAGGAATGAGAGCAACAACAACAAAAAACAATGAAATAGTAAATGTATCTTACTCTAGAGAAAAAATAAACATGTGAATGTTTGTTGTTATGGTATGTTTCGCTCATATATTACGTTTAAGAATCATACCAGTGTGGCACTAGGGCGCTGGAGAGTGTTGTGTTGTACCACAAGAGGGCGCCTTTGTTGTTTCAAATAAATAAGTGCCATTCAAAAACATTCTGTACTAGTCTGCGTTTCTATATGTATGCACGTTCTTTACATTTTATTAGTTCCCAATGACCCTTTACATGTGTATAATAACTCACCTTATAGGTATCAGGACTGTCTTTGAAACAGCTTGAAAATTTACATTCTAGGAATGAAAATACTTAAAGACGAAAAGGAATAATCATTAAGCCTGGCACTATCATCTTATCAGCCTTAATTTAAAAATATCTAAAACTAAGTATTTCGGGTCAGTTTGTTTCAGGTTTGTATTTCCCTTCTATGTCAATAATATACCTTGACGCAAGGACAATATCGTCAGACTAACATGTTGATTGAACATGTATGTTCTCAACCAATAATACAATTGTTCTCATTCATATATTTCGTATTGAACCGTTCCTCCGCTTTTAAAGTTAACTGTTGAGCTAACTTTTACAGGTTAGGCCTATGACAATGACATTGATAGGTTATGAAAATAGCCAACGTTTTTATTCTGATATATTCAAGAAAACATCTGTTCCAGTAAAAGCATCTTTATTCACATGAAAGAAATCGACGAAGTACATGGAACAAGTCATTTATTTGTCAACAAAATTATATAAAGCAATTTCAGTTAGGTTGAGTGAATTAATAAATGGTCATTAAGATCTTGTCAACGAAAAACTGCCAAAAGTCAATCCTAAAAAGAATGAAAACTGTAACTGTCATTGCGTGAATTATATTTATTTATTTATTTATTTTATTAGTATTGTATCATTATTATTACTAGTATTCTTGTTGCTGTTGTTAATAATAATATTGTTATTATTACGCTGTCTGATATATCATTAAAGTACATTTCAAACAAAAAAATGATTGTTTCATAAGGGATCAATACAACGACAAACCATATTTGGATTTGAAATGTAAACTATTCTGGGCTGGGCGTTTGATGAATACTTAAAAAGTATACCTTACTAAAGTCGTTCCTTTTTCTACAGGGGTTCCCCAAACCATCTCTTCTCCGATTTCATTTATTTATTTGTTCCAATGTAGGCTAATGTCCATGTTGAAAAGTATGCAACACTATAGAAGTACATGACTGGTTGATTAGACATGATACAGAACATCTAAAAACAAAAAAGAGTGCTGTATCTGTTTAGAGTGTCCATGGTTTCCCGTTTGTGAAAGCAAAGTCTTGGGAGATCTGGCACACTCTTGTGTATCCAATGACATAAGTAACTCGCCTTGGTAAATAAATAAATAAATATTGCAGAACGTATGTGCTAGCTGGCTGTAGTCTTTGCGGTGTTTTCAAGTGTAACTTTGTGGCCCAGAGAAAGGCGACGTGAAGCGACGCAACAGTCAGCCTTCGTTGCCACTATAGTTCTCTGATGTCGGTTTGGTGTGTACCTGGCTCAAGAAAAACCTTCTTGCGGATACCTAAAGAGGCTGAATCCTAGAATCGATTATTGTCATTCACGTAGGTTTGAACATGCGTAAGATGAGTAGGCTATGATGGGAAAGATTCAGATAAGCGCAGGTGATCATTGTTCGAAAGAACACCAACAAGAAATACTATAAAAGTCAAATACTTTTACAATTCAAAGATAAGGACGATTAGAGGCTAGATCTTAGTCAGAGAATTGTATTCGCAGAGTTAAAAAAAAAAAATAAGGGGTATATTTTCTACCGATGTTTTTCTTGTTATCTAATGAAGCACAACATGTAATCCAACACATATGCTTAAATCCTATTTAAAATTGAGGACTATCTATACATGTCCTTGATCTGAAAGTAGGCATCTATACCTCCGTTTTTATTTTTACGAGTACCCTTACATGTTCGTTTAAGATGCAAATACACATTTTTAGAAATAGACATTAGTTGGTATTTCTCAATAAGTTTTGTCTGTTAACTATGCAATAATGACGCCCCTTCATTTTATAAAGTATTTCCAATGACAAAGAACATAGGTTAAATAGGTAACACAAACACACTCACAAATAAAAAATAATGCAGACAGCAAAGCCCTTGCGCTGAGTAGGCATAGGTCACATAACTTTCTTATTGGGTTGCATTCCTATATATATTATATACTGATTAACATGTCCCATTAACCTATGGTATGACGTTTCCTTACCCAAGCGTGTCTTGGTATACAAAGGCCAAGCGACCCGTCTAACCTAGGGGCTAGGCCAGACTGATTGCCCAAAGATGAATGGTCTTCTATGGATATTTCATGTGTGCCTGCATGTGTGCGCCTGCATGTGTGTGTGCCTGCATGTGTGTGTGTGTGCCTGCATGTGTGTGTGTGTGTGTGAGTGTGTGTCCAGTTGAATTATAAAAATATATCAATATAATCGTTCTATTGTTATTTTCTTAATTTCTTTCGGTAAAATGTGTCTTTACAATTCTGCAGCGGCCCGCGGTTCTTCGTGTATGCATCGCGGACTTCCATCACTACTGCAATGCTGTCCACCGTCCCGTTGGAAACCGGCTAGTTAGCATTAGACACCGGACTTGATGTTGTGGTGGTTACGTGTAAAGTAGAGTATGAGACCTCGAAAGATTTAGGAAAAACAGATGATTATTGTTATTGTATAATTATCAATGTTATTATTATTATTATGATAATGATGATGGTGATTTGACTACTGATGAATCGAAAACACATTATTTCGATCAGCTTTAAAATCTTTTTGAGGAATAACGTGATAAGCCTATGCTATGAGTTTATAATCAAGGAGTCTTCACTGGAAGTGAAAGCGTTACATGTACAAGCGTTACCATTGAAAACAAAAGGTTTGGTCTGCATCAAAATGTGAGTCAAAAGACATTCTGCCTGACATGATGAAGAGAATTTGCACATGCAAGCGTGCGAAGCACCTGCCATTAATTAGCTATTATTCGACAGCCTCTCGTGTGCGTGTGTGTGTGTGTGCGTGCGTGCGTGTGTGTGTGTGTGTGTGAGCGCGCGCGCGCGCGCTTGTGTATGTGTGAGTGTGTCACGCTCACGCGCATGCTCCCCTGTTTCTTTGAGTGTGTGAGAAAATAAACGATGTCCAATTAATAGCTTAATAACCTATGTGTGGCGTTTGGATAGAAGTTCATTCAAAAATAAGGGGTCCTGTAGGCATAGGTACAAAAGGCAGAAAATAAATATACCGACATCCCTATTAGTAACCTATATGTACTATTTTAAAGATGTGAGTAGCCTAGAACAAAACATAATCCGATACATTTTGCATGTAAATGGACCACGCAGTACAATAGAGGCCTTGAAGTGGTTTCCACGGCTTTACTTTACAAACCACAAGTTGAGTTATAAAGTCATGCAGGGGCAATGGTAAAGAAAATTACATTGTTCTAATATGTCAGACCAATACGATTTGCGTTGAGTAAAAATATTGTGTATATTGTGTATTGTGTATGTGCGTTTGCTTGCCGTTTCTGCACCGCTAGGTGGCGCCAAACGTTTAAAAGAATCCACCAAGGCCATCTTTCCAGAACAATCTGCTCTAGGCCTTGGCGTAAAAGACAGCAATGAAAAATGATAGCTATATTAATATAAATTAAGTATGATTGATTAACTTTCAGAATGTTTTTCACAAAAGAACATGTGTTAAAGAAAGTTCTTTAAAAATCCCATGCCAAAATTAGTCACAACATACACGTTCTTTCATAAAGGGACCCTCTGCATTATCATAGCGATTTAATGTTATAAAACACAAGAGCCTCATACAGCCTATGTTTCAATTAGAGCTTATGTTTATGTACTGCATCAGATCCCTAAAACCTGTCTTTCCTTGAGCTCGAAGACGACTTAACACCACACACAGAACACGCTCCACGATACCTAATTGTATGTAGACTACATTGAACAAACTGCCAGTAACAACCGATTGCACGAAATGACTTTAATAAAGCTACTTTCCACACGATGCATTCGATAGCTAAAGGATAGCAGAAACGTGCGTGCGCACACAAATTAGTTTTGAAGGATCGTATTAAAATGTCAAGCCATTCCCCCACGATACTCCAATGTGCATCATTTTAATTGATATTTTGACTTAAATAGGAACATTGCAAAATACGCCCATAACCAGTAGTTTGGCTACAGTCATTCATCACGTTATGGGTAAAACAAGAACAATACAACCGTATTTAAAATAGGGGAATTATTAACAAATACATTTTTTTCTCATACTTCCACAAATAAGAACAACTTAGTTTAAATAATCCGTGCCTCGTTTTCCTCACACACGCAAATTGTAGCCTAGGTTACACTGGCTTCTTAAATCCTACTCGTGAGATGCCAATACGTTTCTGTCGCGCTGTGGAAGATAATGAATATAGCCTACGTGCTTAAATGTAATGGAAGAAATTACGACGATATTTTCAGACACGTTTCTGGTTAATAGAACAATTCCAAACAGAAACAGCTTGAAGACAGTGTGAAGTCCTATGATCATAGGCCCATGTAATGCTGATCTGAAACTATTCAGTGCAGTCTATTTAGTTAGTTAGTTTCATTGTCTTCAGGGGGAAATTCTCTTCCCGATCACTGTACATCACAAGTCAATCCAACCAAATTCTTCAATGTTGCGAAGATGACCTATTAATTTAACCCCACTCCCCCTCCCCCTAAAATCAAAATCGTCAAGAATACACTACTCTCTGTCGTTAAAGGTGACCCGGAACACAAAGAAAGTTGAAATCCGAGGTGGTCCCTCCTTTGGACGTTCAGATGCGGTTGGGATGCTCTGCTTTAGAGCCTGGTAAATATGCATTAATATGGTAATCTTGGTCCTGCCTTGTTGCTCCGTGACGAACCATGCATGGGCATTTCAGAACTTGGGGCCGCGAGGGATGGAAAGGAACGGGCATGACATAAGCACCTAGGTGCCGTTACACTTATAAGAGATTTTCTCACATGTATTGCACTTAAAGCCTACATTTACGAAATGTCCCTCCACTTTTTACGGGGTGACATCTTGCAGGCATGACAGACATGTGTTTTAGCTTTCATGGGTCTTTTTTCCACCCGTCTGATCGCCTGACCACTTCTATTGGGTGGCACATCACCCGAGCGACTAGGAGCAGGGTTCACGAGATGAGGAGGGAGCTACGCATAGGAACTATGCAAGTCTTGTACAGATGGTAGCACAAATAAAGTTCTTCTGGAAATTCGTTGATCACCACGGGCCCTGTCAACCCTCTTGTGGTAAGTTTGCTTGCTGACATTTTCTTTAGGTTATAGAAGTTACACATTTACTGTGGCATAACGGCTCCAATACAAATGAAAATTGTGATTCATTTGACGCGCGTGTGTGTGTGCGTCTGTGTTTGTGATGTCGAGAGAGAGGGGGCGAGAGAGAATAAGGAAGAGAGGCTATAATATGTTTCTCTGTAAGAATGACGAGCTCTGCATGCATTTACAGACGTTCAATTTATCTAAATTCTGGCACTGGTCCACCCTGTGTTGTTCAGTGTCTTATTATTGGCTGAATAGCTGGAATTGTTTTTGACCGTTTTTTTCTGTAGTATTCCATAGGTTGCCATAGCTGTTTGTGCCCATTCATGCTAATTCATTTTCCATTTTGGTGTATGGACTATGCTGATAGTGACATTTCGGCAAACAAACAACCAACACATCTTATTTTAACTTGGTCATAAGCAATGTCTTTGTTCGTTCTATAGCTGTTTGTATGATCACAATACACAATATTTTTGAATGCCATAGGCCTAGCTAATAGAATACCAGCATCAGTGTCGCCTGTCGAAATGTTGTATTAACATGCGTTTTGTTATGTACAACCTTATTTCAGTCCGAACTGAACTGAACTTGTATTCAAATGCATGGACACTGCTAGCCTTTTGAGCTTCAAAATAGCCTCCGGATGACAAACACGTTACAATGGAGCAAATTAAATAATTGGTCGATCATCACGCATCATCCACAAATGCAAAATAAATGCAAATATACCTTTTACATATGCATCAGTATTCAAAATAACATACACGGTGGAACCAACTGCGTCGGGGCTGCAAGAATGGTGGAGCAGGCGTCTCATTATGCACGGGCGATTTCCCAGGCAAGACTCCGCTTCTTCACTCCACGTCTCTGGAACGGCGCACTGAAAAACGCTGGAAGATTCACAAAAATACACAAACAAGTAAAACACATTCTCCTGGAACGAAATCTAAATGCCAAGGAGCTGAAAGACGAAATTACTCCAACCGGTGAAAGACAGCGGGATTTGCATATTTGATGCACTAATTTCCTTGATGTATTTAAATATGGCCGCACGTAGCTCATATGCTTGCCTACGTCATAAGACGTGACCTCGTTGCAAAATGGAAACGTGAATCCTACTCTACGGCATACGCAATCAAAAAGGCAAAATTAAAACATAAGGACAATTGTTATATAAAACGCTGAAAGGTCTTGGTCTCTGTTGTTTTTTGTCTATACATATGGAAGTGTGTAAGCTACCGTATAGTAGGCTATTATAAATGTTTAATAGCAGTGATTTTATGAGAAGTTCACTGAGTTTTAGGAAGTGTGTGTGTGTGTGTGTGTGTGTGTGTGTGTGTGTGTGTTTGTGTGTGTGTGTGTGTGTGTGCGTGCGTGCGTGCGTGCGTGCGTGCGTGCGTGCGTGCGTGCCTGTCTGTCTGTGTGTGTGTGTGCGTGCGTGCGTGCGTGCGTGCGTGCGTGTGTGCGTGTGTGCGTGTGTGTGTGTGTGTGTGTGTTTGTGTGTGTGTGTGTGTGTGTGTGTGTGTGTGAGAGTGTGCATGTGTGTGTTGAGGTGGTGGCGGAAGTACTGAAGAGGACTTGTAAAGCTTATCCTTTGATAGCCAAATTATTCTAATAAAACAGGATTTACGCATTGACTGACTTGGGAACAATTGTGCTTTTCCCCCGCTAGCCATGCACAGTCTGTTTCTGTACATTATAAATTGTCTTGAATTGTGTAGTCCTTAGATTTGCAAGACAGTAAATACGTTCCGTCAGTCAAAACGTGTTTAAAGCGTTGAGAGCAAATTCATTACTGCAGTCAATTCGTAACCTGGTCTGGGAACGGGGGCCAGTCCAAGCCAGTGGAGGAACAATGGCCCCTCAGTTCAAGTCCAACAAAAGACCTGTCCGACTTGTTTGAATTTCAGAGCACGTCCTTTCTCACACAGAGGGATGGACTATACCCTGGCCAGAAGCAGCAGTCCCCCCCACCCCACACCAACCAATGAAAAAAAGGGAGAAAAAAAAAACATGTCGACTCTCTCAGCCCAACAGTGCACTTTTCCATTTTGGGCCGTGGACAAATAGGTTATGGGAAACTTCTCTCCCTCCCTCCCTCCCTCCCTACCTCCTCTTCACTCTCTCCAGCTCTCCACTCTCCCCGCTTCTCTCTTGCACTTGGAATAAGCCTCGGCTTACAGCAGTGCAACTGAGGCACGCGTAATGAACTAAGTATAAGCGGCAATTTTAAACGAAGTGTTGTCCAAACAGCACTGCGTACGGGAGCTTGTTTCCATCCGGGATGAATAAAAACCAACGGGTTTTATCCTGGAAAATAAGCAACTCAGAAACGTAAGTGCCTCCGAACGACTTCTTCAGTTTTGCTGATTTTGCTGCTGTTTCCTTATTTATCTTAGATAGATCAGTATAATTTCTAATTTAGTCGTAGAGTTTGTCTCAACACTTGGTTTCTAAAAAATGTACCATGAGCATTTTGAGGTACGTGTTAAGCAGATATAGGTTGAGCATCATGTACCCTTTCTCACCTCTAGTCCACAACGTCCACAAAGGCCGTGGTGAAAGGTACAAGAACAAATATTTCTCATGTAGGACATTTTCTTCAGTACAAATGGCAACTGTTACCTTAAAGGTGAATGTGCATTCCGGCAGTTTTTTCATTTTGGTTACGCTAATATCTTTCTAGATATGGTGTTTGGTGACTGGATTTGGTAAACTGAACAAAGTTGTAAGGGAGTGCTTGCAATGTATGTGAGGACACATTTAAAACATCAATAGCCTACTTTAGCAGGTTTTAACTGGCGACTTAGAGATGTTGTAGTTAGTTACCTCTGTCACTTCTGCACCTGACCAAAGGTTTAGCTAATTACCTATTGAAATATTGTAGACTCCTCTTGGAAACAGTTGATAAATCAGAAAAAAAGGCAAAAAATGAATGTAGATCTTGCGAAGTGTTTCTGCTTTGCTTCTTTGATATGCTTTTAATGCATACATTTCTCTCGCCCCCACAAAAACAAAGTTGTTGAGACTACAGCGGGAAAATGTGTTTGTGTCTTCTAAATATATACATTTGTGGTGTAACATTTATAAAATGTTGTTAATGAATTTTCACGGCATTTTGTCAATTTACAATCACTTGACCTACTGTGATTCATAGAACATTTCCAAGGAGAAACTGCTAAACATGCGAGGTGTTTCTGTAAGTTAAATGCACTTTGAAGGCTACTGTCCACTGCATGCACTGCATATTCATATCGGTCCAAAAGTAGCCTGCCTCTTGATAAATTAGTTAATAGAACCACCTGGTACTTTTCCTTTAGGGATGCTCTTGAACTTGGTCATTACGTGTATTGATAATTGTATGGACCTTCTTCAGGATTTCTATGGAATACTCCTGACATAGACTTGTGAGCACTTATGTGCAAGTGTGTCCATTTCATGTACACCGTGAGCACGTGTTAATAATGTGGTTAGATTAGAAAGGGGGTTGAGGGCATGTGTGTTTCAGTGTTGAAAATAACAGGAAGTTACAGGCACCTGTCGGTGCAACGGAGTGTGGAGCTTAATTGATTAACTGATTTGGATTGATATCATGGCAAAGATCCCTGTGGACTGTCACATCGATCGTGCGTTTAGATGTTGCCCCTCCCACAGGTATAAGGGGTGTTCGGCGCTGTGGTGGTGTAAATCATTTCTTAGATTTACTCATTGGTGCACTCGAATACTGTGTTTGTTGAGTGTTAGGGAAATAACTTG
>NC_137913.1:25113389-25135889 GCF_963457725.1 Sprattus sprattus
TGTCTGTGTGTGTGTGTGTGTGTGTGTGTGTGTGTGTTCTTTTTGTTTGCCTGAGTGGTTTTATTCAGAAACATTTAGAATAAGCAGGCACAGCCACAGATTTCTATGTTGTATTATTTGAGTAGAATACCTGGATTTTATTGCGCAGGTTAGCCTTAACCTTGACCCCAAGGTCCCCTTCACTCAGACAACTCATTGCAGATGGCACCTAAGGTGGCATTGTAGTCCAAGCTTTTCTTGAAGTTTGCTTTATGTTGCTAATGATGTAGATTAATATAAGCTGTGGCAGTTACATGTGTCCTTCACATGAGCCTAGAATGGCATTTTAGCTTCATTAACGACTCATCTTCTCACAATAGGGCATATGGTCTGGTTGACTGATTGCCTTGATATGGAAGTGGGTCAGATTTCCCTTGATCGAATAGGCCACTCTGCCTGGCTTGCCCCAATCTTACAGAATCTCCCTCCACGTTCAGTCTTTTATGTGCTGTGCCAGTTTCCCAGTTTTAATTGGTGGAATATTGCTGGAGGAACGATAAATAGGTGCTGAAAGCATGGTATATTTGATGCCAGTGTAGGGGTTTTGTGGCGATGTTTTGAAGGCATCCTTGAATGGAGCTATGCTGTTAAACAAGCAGAGGGTGCAGCGTGAGTTCTGCGGCCCACCTTCGCATGCCCTGGTCCTTGTCACATGTGTCCCGTTGTTCCCGTTGGTTGGTGTCACCATGGTAACAGGAGGTGAGCTCACAGTGCGCATGCTGAAGCAGGACAGGTTTCATGTGTGTGTGTGTGTGTGTGTATGACTCTCTGTATGTGTAAGTGTGTGTCTTTGTGCATATGAGTGTATGTGCCTGGCTCTTATTGCTGTCAGCGGGTATGTGTGTGTGTGTGTGTGTGTGTGTGTGTGTGTGTGTGTGTGTGTGTGTGTGTGTGTTTGTGTGTTTGTGTGTGTGTGAGTATAAGAGAGAGAAAAGGAGAGGGAATATCGGTAGGCAGGCATGCACATATATATGTGGTTGTCTGTGTATGTGTTGCTCACAAAATGTGTTGGCTATACACAAAGAGTTTTTGTTCCAGAACCTCACTTAGAGGGCCACATTTTTCATGGGCACCTTACACATTGTGCCTAGATTCAGTGAGTCTCGTTAATTCAGATGTGATCACTGAGATAGATGACTAGATAAGATAGGGCCTTTGTTTAAGGCCCTCTGCTATGACTCTCATGTAAAGGTACACGTGTCTTCCCTGAAGCATTCAGTCTCAAAGCTTTGGTGTATTTAGACTGGCAGTTTACCTGGCACTTTGCTCTTTGTGTGTCAGTTGGAAAATACAGTGAAAGTAATGCAATCCATTGACCAAATTGTGTTTTTGTTCACTTAACTATTCTTACTGTACCCCTGGTTTGCTTGCTAGTTTGATTTGAGATCAAATATTGAATTTTTTATGTATGAAAGAATTAATACAATAGCCAACAGAAAACGATAAAAACTCATGTAAGTCCTTAATGTATTGGTTAACGCAGATTGCCATATGCTGC
This sequence comes from Sprattus sprattus, assembly GCF_963457725.1. NCBI lineage: Eukaryota > Metazoa > Chordata > Actinopteri > Clupeiformes > Clupeidae > Sprattus > Sprattus sprattus. The sequence goes on from NC_137913.1 coordinate 25,114,927, forward strand.
TTAAGCCTTTTGTACACTTCCACTCACCCACATGAACACACTGTAATTCCATCAGAAACACAATGAATATGTGTAAATATGCACACCTATGTGTAAAACATGTGCTTCCTTGCCGAGACTTAAAAAACGTACACACTTACACGGTGCTGCGAGATACAGGGACAGTCCTCCCCACCCACAGTACAGACATGTGCATTAGCAGAGATCCGTGCATTCATTAATAATGTCTCTTTCACTAGAGCTAGCTTGTGCGCTGTCTGTTCAGATTTCCATGTGGTCCGCTGCCTTTTTATATTATGCAAATGTCCCCGCTATAAATAAATCAGAGTAATTGCACTGGAAATCCTCTTCGAAGCCGTGAGATGAAAGAGTCTAAATAATACATTCTCACGGCAATGAATTATTTAATTGTATTAATTACAAAAAAATAAAAACACAGCAAGCGCTATCTTCTTTTGCCAAAAAAAACTAAAACAAAAATGTCTTTCCCTCTATATTCTTGCGATTTTCTTTGTGAAGGCAAGGCATGTTTGAGCTCTCTAAGCTGCACGTAGGGAGATGTGCTGTCAAGAAACTATTAAGAGCAATTTCTTCTATTTATGGAAGCACACCTGGGCATGTAAAATAGCTTTTTTTGTGGATCCACATGGCTGAGTTTCAAGGCCTCAACAGCATATTCAAAAGCTTTCATTTATCTATTCCATCAAGCTTCATTGAAATGTAAACACTATGGCATAAAACTGGAGCAGCCTGTCCTGTTTTTGGGTACAGTCAGCGTTTTGGGTACAGTCAGATTTGTTATTTTATTTCCTTTGTAATTTTCACCTCGCGGCACAATTTAATCATTTAAGGGCAACGGCTGTCACGCCGGACGATAATGCTGCATGTAGAGCAGCAATCTGTGCATGTCACCGTTGTTACATTAGAATCAGACCGTTATATGCAAATTTGATGAGCGCAGACTCCTGCATATATGCGGGGGCCAGCTTCTTTGGCTTAATATCCTTATTAGAAAGTAGGCATAGGGAAACCGTGGGGTGGGGTGTGGATTAAAAATTGATAGTGGGGGTAGAGTAGGGTGCTGGTACCCCCCTGGATCTGCCCCGTGTCCATGTGAAGTCCTGGGGCAGGGGAGGAGCCCCTTTAGCTGGCTGGCTGGCTGTAGCAGCAAAGGTGCCACCATCTTAAAGGGCTTCGCAGTGGAGAGCGTGTGTGGAGCAGGGTAAACCTAAAATGTCCGCTGGCACACTGAGCCCGGCTTGGCGATGCCGGGAGTCAGGGGCGCGCGCCCAAAAAAAGGGGGAAAAAAATGCAAACGGCGATTGATAAATTAGCTGTGCCACTAACCGTGCATGGTAACCGTCTCATTTGCATGCATTAATTCAGTCAGTACTCCACCCACCTTCTGATTACTGTCACCTATGCGATTGGCTGAAGGCTCGCTTCGCTGTGCTTATCCCAGCCAACACGTGCGCCTTATCTAAGCACAGTTATGATTCTGCTTTGCCCATCCATACGGCTTGGATTCACATGTAGTTAGCATCAAAAATGAGCGGCACAAATTCCTGAATTGCCATTCGCCGGCACGGCATTAGGATATACTGCCGGCTACTGCACTTAGCCTTCGTGCATATTGTTCATTTTTCTGGCCACTAACCACACTCTCTAATCAGCGGTGGACAATTACCGTCAAAATCTGATGTCACTTCAAACCAGATCGAGGTGCTTTGAGGGCAGGCTGTCATTGCGAATGACTATCAGAATGGCAGGTATAAACACGGCTTTCAAATGAAATGGGCATTTTTTGTGTGTGTGATTTTTTTGTTTGTTTGTTTGTTTGTTTGTGTATTACCACTGTAGCAAAGCTTTGTTGAAGCAGGCACGTCCAGGCGGTACATTTTTATCTGTCACTCTAATAGCGTACAGTGAGTATGCATACGCGATGTACTGTATGCATGCTCCTCAAGCTTCACTTCCTTCCCCCCCCCCCCCCCCCCCCCCCACGGCACCTTGCCCACATTAATGTGGTTCCTACAGTCACGACTCCTGTTGGCAGCCTGGCCTGGCCTGGTGGCGTTAAAAGCAGGAAAGAGGGTCACGCTACCCCCGGGCCACCTCCACTCCATTGTCTTAATTATTTCAATGGTGGCTTGCTTAGGAGGGGGGTGGGGGGGACACTGTATGACACCCCGATTTGCATTCCCTGTCATCCCTGTGGATCCTCGCGGCAGAGCCGAGTTGAGGAAGAGAAGAGAGGAGTGGAGAAAGGGGGGAAATGTACATATACACATACAGTATACGCCTACACATTTATATGGAGAAATATACTACGGAGGAGAACACTTAGAGGACGAGAGATAGAAACATAGACACACACACACACACAAACACACACACACACACACACACACACACACACACACACACACACACACACACACACACACACACACACACACACACACACACACAACACACACAGACACACACATATATACACCTTATCCTCCCCACCTCACCACATTGTGCACACATAGGAAGAGAGATATGTACATTCAGAAGTTCATACACAGAGCATTTAAATGGTTATACACATGCAACCAACATAGTCTGATACACATCAACATACAGTCCTATACCAGGGAGAGACCACACAGATGAAGACATGCAATCGCAACATACTTTAATACAACAGACGCTATTTTCCCTAAAAATGCATGTCTGCTTATTGCCCAACAGTAACACAATTGTACTTCAGTCATATTTTCACCTATTTGAAAACAAAAAGTCCTGTGTACACTAAGAGCAAAAGAACACTCTCTTCTCCTGTGGAACATTGAGAAATGTCAAACAATGTTCATGGGCCCAGGCAGGGTGGAGCACAGCCTCTCTTCTCTGAAGTAGTCCTCTGTCTGTCTGCGGTAGTGTTCACTTTAAGCCGGAGATGGTGAGGCCCATGTTGGGTCCATAGCAGACAGGGCATCACAGGGGAAGAGCCAGTGGGGTATGGCCATTGAGGACTGAAAGGCTACATGGACACCCACAGATAGGGTTGGCTGGGCCAACTGCATCTGGATGCTGTGTTATTCATGGGTGACATCACGGTTACTCAGTAGCACAATAGGGGCGAGGTGTGCTGTGGGCTTGTGGATGCTGAAGGCATGCTTGCTAAATTCAAACAGACACTCAGACACATTGAGGTGGATGCTGTTATATTTAGCTTGTTTTATTCATCATAAAAAAAGAAAAGGAAACCGTGATTAGGAAGGCGGCTGTTCTGTCATCAAAGATGATAAAACGAGGGAGCAATGCTAGCTGGGTAGACAACACACTTTCAGTATTTGAAATAACAAGAATAGGCCCACAGAGAAGGGCACATTAAGCATTATGGAAACATCTTTCTCCAGGTGTACAGACTTCATATGATAGTGGCTGTACCTTGTTACTTTAATGCCGAAATAGAGTCTGTCCGCATTTATGGTGGCAGTTACAGAGATTAAGATTTTTTTTTTATTATAGTTGATAGTGTTCACAGACGTCATCTTGCATGAGCACCATCTTGCCCCCTCACACACACACACACACACACACACACACACACACACACACACACACACCATCAGTAACAACATTTCACACCCATGCCTTCATTTTTATACCTCCCACACAGAAGCCCATTTTTTTACATTATGCAGGCTCTGCTTTTTTTTTTTAGTTCATCTGCAAGAGGAGCTGGCATTTCCTGGCCAAGTAATCGTTTTTTAATTACAAAGTGTCACAGTTCAGCACATTGGTAAATGCCTTTTTTCTGATTTAGCTCACCAATGTGCTAATCTGAATGTTAACCTGTTTATGCAATTTTGTCATAAGCTTTATTATGTCTTTCTTGACACGTAATAGCCTTCACAATCTGTTCAATTAGCAAAGCGTATGTGTGTGTGTGTGTGTGTGTGTGTGTGTGTGTGTGTGTGTCCAGAGAGGATGGGGTGGCTTCAAAGCCTTCTTTTTAGGGGAAAAATGGAACAGGGTTAGCCTGAGCCCACGCTTCAGGCTATGTTCACACACATGGTAGACGAGAACTAGGATTATCTCTGACAGCGCCAGGGATGCTTTCCGTCGCTCTCTTCTCAGATCCTTTGCCATTAGTCTTCTCCCTTCTCCAGAGCCTTCATGCAGCATGGCTAAGAAGACAGAAATATCTCATAGATCTAGAGTCAAGAGCAGAAATGTCATGGTTTTTTTTCCCCGAAACAATTTCCACAAGAAAAAGCATGTCATATAATCTAGGAGGTACACTGTCCTCCAATGTGGCGTCCATTATTGTGTTCTTTGTGACATCCTCCATCAAGTCTTGATTTGACTTGGCTACATGCCTTTGCCTCGCTGGGCTCTGGTCTGTAATTAAAACATTTAAACATTTCATTTGTATACTTGATAGACATTTTGTCCTTTTGTAATTATTATTTTGATTTTTTTTTAATTTTGCCTACATTTTGTCTTTGGTATACTTCAATGGCCTCATTCACACACTTACTCCATAGAATCATTGCATTAAAACATATTGGAGTGTGGCTCTATTTTACGTGTGGAGGTGTAATGGTGCACTTCTATTGTGCTGTTATGTCCCGAAGGGCCATCACATAAGATGTATACTGCCTCAAAACCACGTCAGCACATTCCTCTCCGCCACTCCTGAAGTCCACCTCCTTGGCTCTTAATTATCAAACCACCCCTATTCCGAGACCCCAGCAATCCCATATTGCAGTCTCTCACAGTGGCAGATTAGTGAGAAAAAGCGAATGAGACTGGTTTATTTTCTGTCAGACTTTGGACACTTTCGAGTAACACTCGAAGCTCTTTCCAAAGCCCTCCGCCGAGCCCTCAAGAGGTTCAGCGTGGTGAGAGGTCTCGAGCCGACTCCTGTCGAGAGCAGGGCAGGGGGGAACCCGCCGAAAACAGAAGCCCTGGCTGGGCGTGTCAGAGAGGGGCTGCTGGTGGAGGCATTAGCCAGGGCGATCTGTAAATAACAGGGAGGGCGCTAGTGCCTCCACCACCACCACCACCACTGGCGCCCTGGCCTTAATGAGAACTGACAGGCGTCAGTCTCGCCCCTGACATCTGTCAGGAAGCGCTCGTCAGGCTACGGGACGTGTGATAGGTGGGAGCGAGTAAAGATAACACCCTGTGATGAGGCTTACAGCCACTCTGGCTACCCTGTGCCGAATCAATTTTCATCTCCATCTTGCTAGCTAGATAGCTAGCATGCTAAGTTGCTGGCCATGCTCATCTAGCAAAGCATTCATCAAGCAGTGGCTCTTTGTGTCAACCAGTTGATTGAAATTGTACCAGACAATAGATTGTTGCTAGTGTTAAATGGTTAGCCTCTTCTGTGTTATTCTATGTTGTGTCCCAAGTTGTGCTTGGGTTGTGTTGCCTTGTGTAATGCCTCAAAGCAGAGGCATGGCGTCTGTCCTATATCTCACCTTAGTTCCAAAAGAGGCATCAAAATTCAGCAGAGGACCTCAATACCAAACCGTCACATGAAACAGTTCTTTGGTGTAGCACACTCAAGCTGAGTGACTGAAGGAGACAGAAAGAGTAACTGAGAGTGTGAGAGTGTAGTCACGGATGTCTATGTGCTTGTATATGCCTCTGTGTGTGAGTGTATATGTGTGTGTGTGTGTGTGTGTGTGTGTGTGTGTGTGTGTGTGTGTGTGTGTGTGTGTGTGTGTGTGTGTGTGTGTGTATGTGTATGTGTGTGTGTGTATGTGTGTTTGTGTGTGTTTGTGTGTGTGTGTGTGTGTGTGTGTGTGTATGTGTGTTTGTGTGTGTTTGTGTGTGTGTGTGTGTGTGTGTGTGTGTGTGGGAGTGTGTGTGTGTGCCTGCTACTGGAGCCCTTTTTCTTTTCTTTTCTTGGCAATTGTGCACAGCTGTGCAGCTCTAGGGAATGTTGGCCAAGATGATATACATCCAAAAGTCAGTACATGTAGACCAAGTAGATTCTTCTCGGTGTGTGAAAACCAGTTGGTTACTTTGTTGTGTGCTGCATGACTTCAGGTCTCAGCCATGTTGTAATGTTATGTGAGAAATGGTCTTGCTTGACGATTGTATCCAAGTAGACCAAAGCGTTAAAAATAACTGACCTTGAGAATATTTATAAGTGTGCGTGCAAAGACAAAGAAACATCACATTTATACCCTATGCTTTTTTTTCATGTGTGTTGCAGATACAGGGAAACTATGGAGAGAATTCAAAGACCTCCTTGAAATTCATGGACCTCCTTGAAATCCAGCCTTTAAAGAGGAAACCTACACAAGGTGAGTTAAGGTTAAAATGGCTTCTAGGTCTCAAATCCTATGTGAATTAAACCCTGTATCCATATGAGTTACATACTATGTGTGTGTGAGCATATGTGTGTGATCATATGTGTGTGTGTGTGTGTGTTCATATATTTATATACATATTTGGGGTATGCAATGCACAAACGAAACTTGTAGGTCACAAAGTGTAGTTAGTTAGGAGTCTGGCAAACTCAGAGGACACACTGCTGTAGTGGTGGGTGGCATCTGCAGTAATGACACAGAGTGTTGCTTTCCTCTTATAGTCCATCCCAAAACCCCAGAGTGCCCCGGGCAAAGAAGCAAAATGATGTGAAGGACTCCATATTTATATCCATGAATAGTTTGTTAGCGGCTAGCATAGAAAGTGAAAAAAAAGATGTGCAGTATGACCTTTATATTCACCCAGGCAGTGTAATAGTGGCTGGCTTGATTGACAGGATGTTAATTTGCGTGAAAATTTTGTGTGCTTTAGCCAGTCTGCTGATTCGATTAGCATTAGGCTTTGTAGTCAGCAGTAAATGTATTTGTAAAAAAAAAAAAACGTTTTTTGAGTGTTCTTCTCCCTCGATTTAAACTAAATGGCCAATTCCTGATCTTTCCTTTCCCACAACAAACCACGTAAGCAACTAGCATGTAATTTCGCTTCATAATGTTAGGCTGAGGTGCGGATTCATTTGATGTTAACTGCCCTATTAGTTAATGCTACGCTGCCATTGTAGAAGTCAGTAGGGCCTGTGTTGACGGGCAAGAACTCAGCGTTGTTAATTGCTGCTGATCTTACTGGAGTGTGTAATTGGTAGGTCAGGAGAAACCCTTTTTGCTCACATCTAAGATACAGAAGAAAAGAGGCTTAGACTCCCTACAAGGATTTTTCTTCCCTTCTCAAAAATAACGCTAATAAACAAATATAGATTTATTGCCTTAGTTTGACTACAGACAGGTAATTTATATATATATATATATATACAGCCGCGGAAAAAATTAAGAGACCACTTCAAAATTATCAGTTTCTCTGGTTTTACTATTTATTGGTATGTGTTAAAGTAAAATGTACATTTTAGTTTTATTCTATAACCTACTGGCAACATTCCTACCAAATTTCAAATAAAAATATTGTCATTTAGATCATTTATTTGCAGAAAAATGACAATTGGTCAAAATAGCAAAAATGATGCAGTGTCTTCAGATCTCGAATAATGCAAAGAAAACAAGCTCATATTCATTTTTAAACTACACAATACTAATGCTTACACTTAGGAAGAGTTCAGAAATCAATATTTGGTGGAATAACCTTGATTTAAAATCAAAACTTTCATGTGTCTTGGCATGCTCTCCACCAGTCTTTCACATTGCCGTTGGGTGACTTTATGCTACTCCTGGCGCAAGAATTCAAGCAGCTCGGCTTCTTTTCATGGCTTGTGACCATCCATCTTCCTCTTGATCACATTTCAGAGGTTTTTTATGGGATTCAGGTCTCGAAATTGGGCTGGCCATGACAGGGTCCTGATCTGGTGGTACTCCATCCACACCTTTACTGGCCTGGCTGTGTGGCATGGAGCATTGCCCTGCTGGAAAAAACACTTCTCAGAGTTGGGGAACATTGTCAGAGCAAAAGGAAGCAAGTTTTTCTTCCGGGACAACGTTGTACTTTGCCTGGCTGAGGTTTGTAAAAGACCATAAGGATTGAAAAAGCGGACTGGAGGTTCTTCTAAGTTCGTCTTCTCTGATGAGTCCAATTTCACAGTAGGTGCAAGACTCTCTGGCTTGTAGGCCTCTCCAGGTCTCCGTCTAACCATCAGACGACCATGTGTTGGGCAAAGCTGAAAATTGGACTCATCAGAGAAGACGAACTAGAAGACCCTCCAGTCCGCTTTTTTCAATCCTTATGGTCTTTTACAAACCTCAGCCAGGCAAAGTACAACGTTGTCCCGGAAGAAAAACTTGCTTCCTTTAGCTCTGACAATGTTCCCCAACTCTGAGAAATGTTTTTTCCAGCAGGGCAATGCTCCATGCCACACAGCCAGGCCAGTAAAGGTGTGGATGGAGTACCACCAGATCAGGACCCTGTCATGGCCAGCCCAATTTCGAGACCTGAATCCCATAAAAAACCTCTGAAATGTGATCAAGAGGAAGATGGATGGTCACAAGCCATGAAAAGAAGCCGAGCTGCTTGAATTCTTGCGCCAGGAGTAGCATAAAGTCACCCAACGGCAATGTGAAAGACTGGTGGAGAGCATGCCAAGACACATGAAAGTTGTGATTTTAAATCAAGGTTATTCCACCAAATATTGATTTCTGAACTCTTCCTAAGTGTAAGCTTTAGTATTGTGTAGTTTAAAAATGAATATGAGCTTGTTTTCTTTGCATTATTCGAGATCTGAAGACACTGCATCTTTTTTGCTATTTTGACCAATTGTCATTTTTCTGCAAATAAATGATCTAAATGACAATATTTTTATTTGAAATTTGGTAGGAATGTTGCCAGTAGGTTATAGAATAAAACAAAAATGTACATTTTACTTTAACACATACCAATAAATAGTAAAACCAGAGAAACTGATAATTTTGAAGTGGTCTCTTAATTTTTTCCGCGGCTGTATATATGTGTGTGTGTGTGTGTGTGTGTGTGTGTGTGTGTGTGTGTTTGTGTGCGTGTGTGTGTGTATTCAGTTTGAAGATCCGTTATTGATACTTCATTTAAACCTCACAAGGGTGATGGCACTAATTTCTTAGGTTAAACCAGTGTAAATGCTATTCTTTACAATGAGGCTGGGTATGTGAATTCTGCAGGAACCTCCAAGTTGACTTCTTGGCTTTAAAAACACTTTCACCATGTTTAAACTGATATTAAGATAAATGCACACGCATTGTTAAATGTTAAATGCAGGTGATTAACTGTATGGGCAGGCCTATCAACTATATTTTGGTATTTTAAGATCATGAGAAAAATGAAATTGGTTTTGATTAGCCTAAAGTAACAAAATCCTTAAACAGAGGTCAAACAGACATACTCATACACCTAGTACACATACTCATACACCTAGTACACATACAGAAAAAGGGAGATAGAGAGAGAGAGAGAGAGAGAGATATATAAATACCTTTTGTAGTTAAAAATCCCCATTCATTCATGTTCCAAATGCATGTCCGTCTGATTTGAGCACATGCTCTAGAATTAGGATTAGCCTAGCTCAAAGAAGCTAATGAAGTATCACCCTGTTCCTTGTTACCATGAAGCAGCTGATTCTAGTGCAGATCTGTCTCTAATCAGCTTCCTGATCAACCTCATCTTAAGTGATTTATATTCTGCATGTTTACAAGCAAACAATTGCTAACACTAGTGCTTTCTGTGCACAGTTTTTTTTTTTTTAGATTTTATGTAGGTTGATGCACAAACTAAAAGCCTACTAGATATGTGGCCCTGATTATAAATGAAGTCAGTTTTCAGGTCTCATCAATAAAAATAGGTTTAAAAATAGATTAATTGTATATATATGTGTGAGAAAACAAACAGTATTTATTGCATATTTTCCTATATGTGTTGTAGTGTTTCATTTGAATGATTTATATTCCTATCTGTAATATTAATATTTCATATCCGACTCGTAATTTCGTATTTCATGCTCGGATGCGATTCTAGCCCCTGCGATATCTGCGGCAGCGACTGCCCTTGCTCCCCTTCTGTTGCTGAGCAGAAAGGTGTCCAGACCCCAGCCCTCGCTACACGTTTTCACCTTCTGGGAGCTAATTCAATACCGTCTCCTCTTTTTCTTTACGATAGAAATATAAAAATACAACGGTATGCAGTATGAAAAATTCTGATTCGAAATAATAATAATAATAATTTAAAAAAAACAGCGACGCGTCGCAAAATGTATGGCTTGGTGCTCAGGGGTGTGTCCCTGCACTGTGCTGTGTATGTTTAACCCGCATCATCATGTTACTGCGTGAACAAAGGCTCAGCGCATAATAACGGCATGCAAATACATGCAAATGGGGTTACAGAAAGGGAGGGACGGGAGACAGCAACATGCTGGGGTGCTAGGGGGACTGAAACCGACCGATTAAAAGAATGAAAGGTTTTATCCTCAGTTGGACGTTGAATCTAGTCCGCTCAGTTACGGGCATATGCAGTTTTCTTTGTTTAGTACAATAAAAAAAACTTCATTATTGTACCATATCATATAAGCATTCATTTTTTTTTTTTTTTAATTATGTAAGTGTATTTTGTAATTGAGCTACTGCTGAAACGTCACAGAGATGCTCTCTGAATTAGACGCTCTCCGCCTTCGTTTAAAAAGCACACACAGCTCAGGTGATTTCTGCTGACAGGCTTTTCATCTGGCTTCCTCAGCCTCGTTCTGATGTAAAACAGCGGAGCCGCCATGCTGGCTCTACAGCAGCGGTCGGTGGTGGCGGCGGCGTTTTCATCTCGCCTGCCTTCTGCTTACGGCCTTGCGTGCTACTGTGCATCCTTTCATACAAACCAGGCAGAGCGGTCCAGCCCACTGGCCGAAACAATCAGCATCATGTCTAGACATGCAGGTTTGGGTGGAGACACTGCCTCTGAATATGCAAAAAATATAGACAGACACAGATATAGCAATATAGACAGACACACACACACACAGACACACACACATACTCTTAAAGACCTCGTTATTGACAGTAAAGTTCCTGCACAATAACAAAGACAGTGCACAGCCTTATCCAAAAAAGATGACATTTTTATGAGTGTTAATGGATTTTCTCCGTTCTTCACACCAGAAAGGGGTGGGGGGAGTTAATATTTGGAGAGAAAACCCCACCTCACCAAAAATATGGAAATCATCACCCTCTTTTCTTTCAATATTAGATCCAAAGCATGGTGTTTGGGGGGGCATGTTGTTTAAAAATCTGGAACCCCCGAAAATATATATTGTCATTTTAAATTCACTTCTTTATTATTTTATGCCTGTGGAATATGACATAGAGAATAGTTACAATTCCCTGTTTTGGGGGACAGAGGGACAACACTATGTGCAATTTACACATAATATTTATGATTATTATAAATTGTAAGTGGATAAAGTCTCATATGTGTGTGTTTGTGTTTTTAACAAGCACTTGTAATCGTCAATATCCATTTCCTTAATATAAGGGCACTCAAATTCTCTTCATGTTCACGCTCTGATTTGCAATGCAGCATGAGATGACTGTGATGCAAGGAATATCGCTATTAAAAAAACAAACAAAAAAAACAGACATGGTCCCAAATATGCGTATATTCATGTGTGTTTGTGGTTTTGTTCAGTGTCCCCTTTATCCATTCGCATGAAACATGGTGATTTGAGTGTGGCAGCACATGAAAAGCAGTTAAAATAATGCCCTCTCCCCCCTTCAGACAGCGCACACAATGATGCATCTGTGTGCCTGTGTGTGTGTGTGAGTGTGTGTGTGTGTGTGTGTGTGTGTGTGTGTGTCTCCCTCTTTTTCACACACATACACGTCTGGGCTTCTTTTCAGACACAATATGGTGAGCGGGACCAGGAGGGGGGTGGGGTGCAAAGGCGCAGACAGACACTTACAATAATGCATAATGATGTTAACATTCCTGCATGTCTAATAGAGGGATGCACTGAGACACTGCGGTGTCTGTGTGTGTGTCTGTTTCTGTCTGTGAGTGTGTGTTTTAGTCAGTAAGTGCATGTGAGTGTGTAGTATTTGGGTAAAAGTGTGTGTCTCAAATGATGAGTTAATTCACACCCTTCTTATTCATAATGGTGTGGGGGTGCACCTAGTGCTGACCCAGCCCTATTGAGTTCTTGGCAGGCAGGAGAATAGCCAGCCCTCACCCCCTGGTCTGGCTGTCCACCAGCATTCACATTTTTTTTTTTTTTAAACGCAGCAATATTACAGCAATGATAGCAACCTTAAGTCACTCAGAAATCACATGAAGTGTGTGCACCACAATGTATACCTAAGTAGAATTATTACACTCTGGGCGGCCAAGCTGTGTGTGTGTGTGTGTGTGTGTGTGTCTTTGCGTGTGAGTTTTCCAAGTACGGGTGAGCATGTATTCACAAACACTGAATGTTTCAACGAGTGTAGGGGCCATTGTATTTGCATGTAGGTTACGGCATAGCTTGCATGGATGGCGGTGAGGGTAGTGGGCTGGTAGTGTGAATTTCTCCTGCCTGCCTGACAGGCAAGGTGAGATGACAGCGCGGCTGTTTTATTTCATTTATCCAACCTCGCATCAAGCAGAACTCTGCATATATGAAAATCGAGGAGGGGGAAGGGGGACTGGTGATAGAGAGAGAGAGAGACAAAATCTGATGTGAGCAAAAGGGAGAGAGAAAGAGAGAAAAAGGAGTCCGTGTGTCTCAGGAGAAAGGTGGGCAGAGGAGGGAGAGCTCATTTTCCATGGCCGCCGTGTGCCGTCTGCATTGCAGATCGCCTCAAATCCCTGCCAATGCACCTCGGGGCTCAGGAGTGCATCGCCGCCATGGCTTTGGTGGCGGCGGCCGTGTACATGTGCTATCTGTGCCTTTGTTTTTTTGTCATGTCCACCCCCTTCCTTTTCTCCCCTCCTCCTTTTTTTTAAAGATTTCTCCCCCCCTGTCTTCGGTCTCCATAAAATGTCAAGTTAATTTCCTGGGTGCTATGAGGAGCGGCGCCTCTCTGTTGGTGTGTGTGTGTGTGTGTGTGTGTGTGTGTGTGTGTGTGTGTGTGTGTGTGTGTGTGTGTGTGTGTGTGAGAATGAAAGCGAGGGTGAATGTGGCAGGATGTTAGTGTGAGGTTGTAATGCACTGAGGTGGCAGCACATACAGCACAGGGGTTCAGAGGTGTGTGTGTGTGTGTGTGTGTGTGTGTGTGTGTGTGTGTGTGTGTGTGTGTGTGTGTGTGTGTGTGTGTGTGTGTGTATGCACCTGTGCAGATGTGGTAGTGTATCCATTTGTCAGTACACATACGTGTGTATTTTTGCATACCTATGGCCGTACATGTGTGTGACGGTTTTTGTTTATGTGGGAGCGCGCATAGAAGTGTACACATTTGTGTGTGTGTGTGTGAGAGAGAGAGAGAGCGAGTGTGTGTGTGTGTGTGTGTGTGTAAATTAGCTATCTATTTCTCCCTGAGGTGTAGTAGGGAGAATCTCTGCCATTCATTTGCATGTGGCACAGTGTTCTGGATTTAAGGCTACTCAGCTGGAAAATCGTACAGAGTTCACAATTCTCAGTGTGTTCGAGTGTGTGTGTGTGTGTGTGTGTGTGTGTGTGTGTGTGTGTGTGTGAGTGTGTGTGTGTGAGTGTGTGTGTGTGTGTGTGTGTGTGTGTGTGTGTGTGTGTGTGTGTGTGTGTGTGTGTGTGTGTATGCGTGTGTGTGTGCGTGTGTGTGTGTGTGTGTTAGTGTTTGTGTGGTAGAGGAGTCCTTGTACTGCATGTATTTGTGTTACTTTCATAAATCTGACATCTGGACAAGATGCCATTTAATCATCTTTGTTTTAGCCTGTTATAAACAAAAGGGCTGTGACTCAAAATAAATGGAATGTCTAAATGAAACAAAAGAGTACTAAAAATGTAGTGAAGGTCAGTTGTGCTTTGTCGAATCCAGTGTATTTGAATAGATCTTTCAGGTTATCATTGATAGAGACTCGAAATGTACTTTTATTCTGTCACAGGATCCTGCATTAGTGTGTGTTTGGCATTTGAAGTGAAGAACATGAACAATTTGCTAATGTTTGAAATCACAGTATAGCGTAATTGGCTGTAGCAGGTGATGTCACCTTTTGGGTCATTAACAATCTGACCAATTATATTATCACTGCTCATTCAAAATACACAAAGATGTTTTTTTCCAGCTGTGGATGATTTGAACCCAGTAATTATAAATATAAACACAGGGGGTGGGGGTAATTGCCAATAAACGGACAAGTTTACAATTCTGATGCAAATTTCCTGGAGCTGCATGGAGCTAGAGTGAGTTGGGAGGGGGGGGGGGCAACCTCTCTAGAGCCAGGAAGTAGAGCCCATAGCCTGGCCACAGTACAGAGCCAAGGTTGCCGCCAACTCCCACACTAGCAAACACCCAATCACTTCTACCCCCCCCCCCCCCCCCCTCGCGTCACCATCATTTTGTAACAAGTCATGCATTGTCTTTCCCCTTAAACGTTGATTTCAATTGGTGTTTAACGCTCAGAGGATTACCATAGAGTTGCAATTTTCAGTTTGGGAATTCATTCATTTATTACTCTTTTTTTATTCCTGTATAAAAGGTGTAATGGCATTATGGTGCCATATGCAGAGTGGGAATAACAGACACAGAGAGGGAATTTCTTGCAACGCTGCCAATGTGAACACCAGAGGCTTGGCTGTAGTGAGCAGCTAAATAGCGCTCCTCTTTCATTTCAGTCCGCCCTTGCTAGCATGTCCGCAGTCATGTATGTCAATGGCGTGTTCACACCCCGCTTTATCAGACAGGTATTTGCATGTGTGTTTGTGTGTGTGTGTATATCCATGCATATGTTTGTGTGTTTGTGCAAACACGCGTGTTCTAGGGAACCCGTAAAGCATTCCAATGTTCGGCGAGAGGGATTATGTATTTGACACTCTCTCTTACACTGATCTATGCTCCTGCCCTACAAATGTCACATCCTATAAGCTAGAGAAATTACACCCGCCCCCCGTAATTACGCATATTCATGATGCTGCTCTGCATACGACAGGAGAGAAAGAGAGAAAGAGAGGGGCAAAGTCGCTTGCCCAAGGGGAGCGCGGCAAAAAGAATTTACGCATGCAAATCCGCCGAGCTAACAGATTTGCCTACCTTTTTCAATACCCTATACCCTATTCGTTTTCCTCCCATTATTCCTGTAATATTCGTGTGTTTTTTGCTCTCTTTCTGTTTAATTTTTTCCCTATGCAAAATGTTATCGCTCTATATGTGTCACCACAAGAGCAGCAAAATTAGCCTCGGTTTAAGGCTAAGGTCGAAGATTCAAAACTGGAGATGTTTATTTGTAAGATGATTTTTCTGTTGTCATTCTGTTTCTGTTTTCATTTTACTTAATTTTGTTTTTATTATTTCTCGTTTCTTCGTTCATGTTTTTCTTTTTGTAATTTTTCATTCCTATGAGCATAAATTAAATTATTTTTGATTTGCATTTACGCTAGCATCTCTCTCTCTCTCTATCTCACACACACGTACACACACACACACACACACACACACACACACACACACACACACACACACACACACACACACACACACACACACACACACACCAAAATTCATTGGCCCAACAGTGGTGTTCCACAGCAATCACCACAGCAAGCTTGTGATCCATTAAGCATGGACCTCTGCATGCTGTATGTGAATGAGGGTGAGGATGCTCTTGCATAGCAGATGAGGTTGCAGGGAGGGAGGAGGCAGAAAAGGAGAGATAGAGGTAGGAGGAGGAGGAGGAGGAGAGAAGGAATGCAGGGCAACCCGTGAGAAGAGAAAGCGTGAGCAAGAGAGGAAGAGGATTGTTCCTAGTGGCTGGCTCCGTGTCCCTTTGTGTGATGACGAGCGTTAATCAGCTGCTCTGGCGATAATTAACGCCAGGCTCAAGGCTTTGGCTACTGCTCGGGTAAACAGCGATTGTTCCTGGCGCGGGGCTTTAAAAACAGCAGCAACAACGGCGACCATTGTCCCGCCACTTCTCATTAGGAGGGGGGGAGTTGGAGAGAATGAGAGGGAGACGGAGAGAAAGAGAGAGAGGTGCGAGGTTCCGGAGGCGAGTGGGAACCTGACAGGGGCGGAGAGGCCAGGCTTCCGTGATCCCATTACGGCCTGGGCTGGCTTTTCGGCATCCTCGGTGCCAGCTGGTCAGGAGAGAGAGCAAGCCTGTCATACCATCTTCACGTCAAAACCCTCTCTGTGCGTGAGAGAGAGAGCGAGAGTGAGAAAGAGAGACAGTGAGAAAGAGAGAGAGAAAGAGAGAGAGAGAGAGAGAGAGAAAATGAGGGCATAGACAAGGGGTGCCGCGGTATATGTCGTGCCGGTTCCATTAGCATAAATGAGGGCAAAAATTCAATGGAATACATTACACACTTGTTAGTAGAAGCAATCAATTAAAGGACGGTGGGACACCTTTGACACACTGTCTCTGTTGTTAAATGGCCTTAAAAGGAACCCTGGCATGCTATGGTTGTTTTCCACCCTCAGACAACACATTTTTTGTGTGGTTATGCCCCCCCCTCTCGCTCTCTCTCTCTCTCTCTCTGTCCACCCTCACACTTACACATACATACATACACGCACACACTCTCTCATTTTCTGGCTATGGCCTATTATGGCTGAAATCCTCTGCAGTACGCTGCATCTCGTGTGCATGTTTGCAGAGATGCGGTGAATCACCAAGCTTCTCGGGAGGCCATTTTGTCAACCATAAAGCGGCCGTAATATCAGCTCTGACCCCTGTGGCACGAGTTAAGTGGGGGACCTGTTTTGGCCCTTGCTGCCGGATATCACCACATTCTTACCCGCTCTGCCACGACATCACCTCATGAAAATGAGGCTGAAAGCCAGAGATTTACGCTCCTTTCCCTTGAGTGACAATGACAATTGCATGCAAAATTGTCACCCGATCCCGTCAGCAGTTCTTAAGGCCGTTATCTGAATTCCCCCACATTCTCTCGTGGTGTTTTTTTTTTTTTTTAGGGCGCCCAGGAAAATCGCTCTGATAATGGCAGCAATCTAAATCCAAGATGGCACAGAAAGGAAAGGAAAGGAAAGGAAAGGGGCATCTCGTCCCTAGCCGGTACTAAAATAAGCGACACTGGAGTCTGTTTAATTGTGCCAGACAGTCTGGGGGAGACTAGAGTGCTGGCTGATGTGCTTGTGTGGCTCTCACTTAGCAAGCTTGCATGCAGCACAGAATGATTTTTGTCTTTGAACAGAAAAAAATACAACATCAAAGACTTTTAAAGATGAGACTTTAGGAGAGACTTTAAAAGAGGCGTTGGGGTTCTGGAGTGCAGAAGCAGGGAGGTTGGTGTGTCTGAGGCATGTTAAGGCTCATCAGGGGCTGCATACATTTCTGTGCTTCTCTCAGTATGCCCAATCAGAGTTTGTAATAAGAGATGCCTTGCATAGAATGTCTCCCAGGTCTCCCATTTCAGCGGCTGTATTTTAAGTCATTATTCTATATTATTATAGTAATTTATACTGCAATTTCACATATCCATATATAGAAGAAAACCGTATTTTCTGCTCCTTTTTTTGAAACGCTAAGAATACGCACACACACACACACACACACACACACACACACACACACACACACACACACACACACACACACACACACACACACACACACACACACACGCACACATAAACCATCGTAGCAGGACTGCTGATTTCCCTGGCACCTTTATCTTCCTCTGAATAAAACGCCCGTAATAAAACTCTCATATGTTAAGCGCTGGCACCGTACGCCAGTCTCTCCCCTTCTCCTCCTCTACCCTTCTTGCCCCCCTCTCCGTCTTTTCCTGCCCTCCCCTTCTCTCCACTGTTGGCTGCTGTGCCCACACCACTCCCATTGTTGTATTTTTATTTTATATATTAAAAAAGGGGGAAAGAAGGAGCATTATCGCTTTCTTCTTAAATTCTAATAAGGGACGTGCAAGCCATGATGGTCTTCCGATCCGTGTATACACTGGGAAGATTTAAAAAGTATTATTTTAAATATTACTATAATTATTAATATTATTATTATTATTATTATTAATATTATTCTCCTCCAACCCCCACCCATTTTCTTTAAACTGCTTTCCCTCATTTGCATAGAGAGTGGCAGCAACGTTCTGTTGACGGCGCATAACCGTTGCAACTGTGTACTGTAAGCAGGCCAATAATGAATGGCACTTAGCAGCCAATAATTAACAGCGCCCGGTGGTGGCGAACGGGGTATCGTCTTTATCGGGGCGTTAGCGGACATTATGGAAATGCACGTGGACCTGGATGCGTTAAGACTGAAAGGCAAGAACAAAGGGATGGAGGGGAGAAGAGAGGCGCATGATGAGAGAAGAAGAGAGAGCTAGCAGGGACAGGTGTGTGTGTGTGTGTATGTGTGTGTGTGTGTGTATATGTGCATGTGTATAAGTGTGAATGGGTGTGTAGTGGTGTGTGTGTGTGGGTCTGTGTTTTTGCGAAGGGTAGGAGGAGGGGGGGAATGCATCGTCTCTCTGCATCCTGATGTGATTCTGCTAGTCAGCATGACCAGCAAAGTGGGGAAGTGCTGAAAAGCCAAATTGGCAGTCTAATAGAGGATACCTCTGTGCCAGCTTGCTTAATGTGAGATAGAACTCTCTCTCTTTCTCTCTCTCTCTCTCTGTCTCTCTCTCTCTCTCTGTCTCTCTCTGTCTCTCTGTCTCTCTCTCTCTCTCTCTCTCTCTCTCTCTCTCTCTCTCTGTCTCTCTCTCTCTGGGTGTGTGTGTGTGTGTATGTGTGTGTGTGTGTGTGTGTGTGTGTGTGTGTGTGTGTGTGTGTGTGTGTGTGTGTGTGTGTGTGAATGCATGTTTAAGGCACTGCGGGATGGAAGGAATCCCAGTTGAAAGTTGAAATCTTCAATATTTAATATAGTGAGAATGCGGTGAGATAGTGAGGGTGTAATAATTATTTGTGACAGAAGGTTCTCTGTACTGGATCAGGCTACTGAATGTAGGGCAATGTCAGAAAGCTTTTCTTCTTCTTCTTCCTCCTCTACTATCTCTCTCTCTCTCTCTCTCTCTCTCTCTCTCTCTCTCTCTCTCTCTGTCTCTCTCTACCACTGTGTGTGTGTGTGTGTGTGTGAGTGTATGCGCGTGTGTGAATGAGATGGAAGATTTTACAATCTCTCTAACTGTGGCCAGCCATGAGTGGCAGCTCTCAGTATTCTTCATTTGCATCTATTTGATGCTCTCTGAGAGTGTGGATAATCTCATGCATACCATGCGTCCAATGTGATAAGAAGGCATGAACCATTTTTTGACATTTAAGATGCTTATGCCATTGTCACATTACTATTATTATAATGTATTATTTGTTATTTATTATTATTACTATTATTATATATTTTTTTTCTATCCTTTCTATTCTTTTATCTCTCTCTCTCTCTCACTCTTTCTTACCTTTGAGGCCACACAGACTGGCTGCTATGCAAACCCAGCCTGCCTCCATTATTAGTCACTTTCATTGTTCTCCCTCTGAGCTGTCCCTCCGTATCCCTCCTCTCTCTTTCTCTCTCTTTCTCTCTCTTTGTCTCTCTCTCTCTCTCTCTCTCTCTTCTCCCTCTGAGCTGTCCTTCCGTACCCCTCCTCTCTCTTTCTTAAATTCACATTCAATATTGCCAAATGATTTGGATTGGGGGGTCTGCACTGTATACACAAGATACAAGATCAGCTATGTCAGCTATATGGGTGGGGAAATTATTAGTATTAGTATTATTAATTATTATAATAATCATAATAATAACCAAGGAAGCAGGATACTAACAACAACAGTAAAAAAAACATACATATGTACATACTAAAAGAAGTTTATCGGCTGTCCGTCAGTTTATGATAGACCGTCCCATATTGTGCAGTGAGGATGGGTATTCCTCATTTTCTCCAGTGAGGTATGAAAGGCTCTCCTAACTGCTTAGCTAGCAGGAGCTGAGGGAGGACCCCGCCAGTCTTTTAAAAATAGTTTCTCTTTATGTCTTTATATTTGTGTCAGGAAGTAAAGCTCTGTCTCTATTGTGCCCTGCTCGCAGAAGGGGGGCACAGTCAGTCAGGTTTGTCTGTGTCTACCCACCTTTACGGTCAGGCTGTGCTCACTGAGTCTGTACCTTGTCAACGTGGTGTTTCTCTGTGATTAGGGTCAAATTGGATGCTCAAGTATAATGTCTATTTAGGGCCAAATAGAATTTTCTCTGTTTCTGTTTCTCTCTGTCTCATACTCTATTTTACAAAAACACTCTCACACACACACAGTCCTCTCGCACAGACTACAAACAAGGAAGCAAAGTAGTCCAACGGCAGGCGACTAATACAGCATAGCCTCTTCACACCATGACTCACTCTCCCGCAGACAACGTAACACTAAGAGCCAGAAAGAAAATGTGAAAAAGAGACGCAGCAGCTTAAACCCCTCCTCTTAAGAGAAAATAAACAAATCACATATCTGCATCACTGTTATCAGAGTTGTTATCTCTCGATTCCGCTAGCTTGACAATCCATTGCTGCAATTGTGAGTTGTGTGTGTGTGTGTGTGTGTGTGTGTGTGTGTGTGTGTGTGTGTGTGTGTGTGTGTGTGTGTGTGTGTGTGTGTGCGCGTGTGTGTGTGTATGTGTGGGAGGAGAGGTGAGAGTGTGATGGAAGGGCAGAGCGATAGAGGCTGTGGGTGGGTGAGCTGGGAGAGAGCGAGAGAGTCCTGAGCAAGCAGGCAGGGAGGCAGCGGAGCCACAAGGGCCCAGGCAGAACAGCCCAGACCCCAGACCCCAGACCCCAGCCTCAGCCCCAGCCTCAGCCTCAGCCTCAGCCCCCAGCCTCAGCCTCTGTGTTAGACTCAGCCTCTGTGTTAGCCTCAGCCTCAGCCTCATCACCCGGCCTCCTGCACAGGCATGGGAAT
>NC_137913.1:25140889-25143389 GCF_963457725.1 Sprattus sprattus
ACATCTTGTTTCTGTATGATACACTGACTATAATATCATGTAATACCCAGTACCCAACGGTGCATATTTTGAGTTCTACGATTTTGATATGATCTGTTGCAGCAATTCAATGTTGCCACACGGATAGGAACAGGACTTTGGACATTTTTATCCCAAAAGCCTTCTAACTCTCACCCATGGTTAGCCCTGTGTAGAGCCTCTCCTCACATCTGCTCAACCCTGTTTTTCAAAAAGTCTGGCCACTACTTTATTCAGGATTCTTCACACACACACACACAGACACACATCTGTGCGAAACCATCTTAACCCGACAGAAGATACAAGTGAAATGGGTATTGTGCTTTTCCTGAGAGTGTCGGAGTCACCTGGGATCACCGCAGCCCTGTTCTCCGAGTTCTCTTTTTCTTTTTCGAGGCAAACCCGCCGGTCCGAGTGGGAAGGCAAAAGAGTCAGGCAGCACAAGCCCAGTGCTTGAGTGGCAGTAAACTGTCAGAAAGCAGGTCTTTGTAGCTTGTTTTGGTCACAGTGAGGGAGCAGCTTCTTTCGCTGTCTCCATCTCTCCTCCTCTCCTCCTCTCCTTGCTTGTCCTGTCACAGGCATTACTGGTCTTGTTTGACCCAAATAGTGAAGCGCAGGTGAGGTGCGATTGAGGCTTGACTGATATGACGTGGATGTGCCAGGGAAGATGGTTCAACGAGTATCATATTCTAGTCAGCTCTGTTAAGCCCTATAGGGAAGGATAGATGGATTTATATTGCATTTGTGAACGTTAACACCACAGAAAAGATAATCTGCCACTTTGTGGAGGGAGTATCCTTGCTAGCACTGGAGTATCTAGATGGCAAGGTCATCTGAAACACATTTCCAGGGGATGCTGTGGTGTAGGTTTGACTGACACACATCAGTGTCATTCCATTGCGACAAGAAAAGGCGACAGTGGCTTTCTCTTTCTCTCTCTCTCTCTCCTCTTGTGGGCTTGTCACAACCCTCTCAGTAGAGAAGTGACGTGTGGCTTTCCCTTGTTTTTTTCCTCCGCCTTTTCTTTTTCTAAACCGAAAATCTGTTTTAATGTCTCAGCGTCCCCAGTCATTAGCACTAGCATGGCTAGTGGCGGCCACGCATGCTACATTTTGGGAGGGACATGCAAATGTCAGAGGTGCATTATGCAAGCCCCCCTTTCTTTTTGTGTGTCTGTGTCAGGGTGACTTCTCTGCCTCACCCTTGCAGATTTGTGAGGACCGGCAGGGCGGGCGGTCCCCGGCAGCCTCCGAATCGTGAGAAACAGTAAGCACATTTGCATGAGAATGACCCATGCTTCAAATTAGCCCTCCAATCGCAGCGGATTATTTTTTAAGTGAATGCATAAGCAGCTAGAGCCACCATCTTGGAAAAAGTGGGGGGGAAAATGGAGGGAGAATGAGATGGGAGTATGTACGTTGAACTTAACCCTTTATTGGCTTCCCATGGTAACTGTAAAATATTTATTTCCTGTGCTTTCTCCCCGCCGGAAACATATTTTATTTCTGCTCAATAACTAAGCACTGGTATTGATTTTTACATTTGAATTACATTTTCATGAAATAAAAGCCTTTTTTGAACAAACATGGCAAAGTTAAAAAAAAAAAAAATCAGGCAACTGACTCCTATTTCAGTAGTTTTCTTTCACAACCCCTTAGTGATAGTCATCACTTTATTCACTTCTAAATCCTGTCAAGTTTAAGAGTTTTGGATTAGGTGTGGAGAGTATCAGTCGCATGTATACATTTCCCTCTGCCTGGGTGCACGTGTGTTTGTGTGGTTGTGTGTGTGTGTGGTTTTGGATCTTGTGTTCGGTGCTGGTTGTGAGTTCGGTGCATGTGGAGAGTGTGTTTTCCGCTAGCGCAGACACAGGAACAAGCTCGATGCTAAATAATTAATGGTGGCTAATGAAAAGGATCATCTAAGATGAACAGCACACTGTATTACAGGAGTCCCTCAATGTTCAGAAGTGCTCTCACACATCTCACACTCTCTCTCTCTCACACACACACACACACACACACACACACACACACACACACACACACACACACACACACACACACACACACACACACACACATATATACATAGACACACACAGTCACACATATACACACATAGACATTGAAAGCCCCTGAAGTAATAAGCTGAACAAAATATCTCAAAATACTCTTTTATAGCTATTATTTGTCATAATAACATATTCCACACGTTGTCATAAAAGCACAGTATTTCTCACTTTTTACACAAGGATTTAATCTGTATATATACAGTATTTCTTAAATTGTAAGCCTGCCTGAAATGCCTAAAAATGATTCACTCTTCAATCTTTGAGGGGGTCGTGATGTAGTGTGTGTGTGTGTGTGTGTGTGTGTGTGTGTGTGTGTGTGTGTGTGTGTGTGTGAGTGTGTGTGTGTGTGTGTGTGTGTGTGTGTGTGTGTGTGTGTGTGTGTGTGTGTGTGTGTGTGTGTGTGTGTGT
>NC_137913.1:25145889-25155889 GCF_963457725.1 Sprattus sprattus
TGAAGAGGTGAAGATGGACAGCAATCAGCGGAGGTCAGTAAATATCGGTGTTTTACTCCTTGTGTGTGTGTGCGTGTGTGTGTGTGTGTGTGTGTGTGTGTGTGTGTGTGTGTGTGTGTGTGTGTGTGTGTGTGTGTGTGTGTGTGTCTGTGTGTACATCTGTGGGTGGCACATGTTTGTGTGTGTGTGCGCATGTGGGGTGCCTGTTTGCTTGTGTGTACGTCATAGAGCATGTGTGTGAGAGCGCATATATGCCTGTGTATGTGTGCGTTCATGTGTGTGTGTGTATGCGTGTGTATTTGCACACCTGCATGTGTGTGTACAAGTGCTTACAAGTGTGTACTTCCTCTGTGTTTCTCTGGGAGCGTGCGCATGTCACTCAGATATCATTTCTACTTTGTTTTCCCAAATTGAACATTCACACTAATACATCACACATACTAGTGTTGGCCTCAGGCTATACACAGCCCCAAGGCAGAGGCCCACTTTGCCATCTCCTTTGACTGCTCCATACTAGGGCTGCATTTCTTGTACCTGTCTTTGAATTGACGGAGTAATAGCAGTTGAATACCAATTCTGAATTTGAAGAGGGGCCACTTTTCAGAGGTAACTGAAGTGGTGTTATTCCACTGTATTCTTTACAGACTTTAAGATAAAGGACTACTGCAAGAAAAGCTCTATTATATATTCTTCTTCTTCTTCATTTATTTTGTTTTGAAAATGCATCTGGTGTCACCCCATCATATAATTTCTGCAAAAATATTGACCAGTGAGCATTCATTAAAAAAATCACTAGCCTCCTGAATCTTACGTCTGGTTAATATAATCCGCTGTTTAATATTATCCTGAAGTTTCTCTTCAAGCTGGGAACCCAGTTTAGACCACCTGCAATGGCTGTATGCAGTTAGGATCTTCCCTGGGCACAGGTGTGGATGGGATTGGCAAACCGATAGACTTTAGGAGTCCAGTCACCCCTGCAGTGACACCTGCACCCTTCACAGTACCAACTCCAAATTAACTATACATTTTTTTTACAGCCATCAAAACACTAGTGTTATTTTGCATTCACGTGACATCCGCATGGCTCGATGAAGTTTGCAGTAAGACAAGCAATTAGAATTTAAATGAATCAATTTCATTTGCACGTTGGTTGTTCCGTTCTTCACGTCTAAATGAAAGACATTTATGGAGGTGGCTACAAACTCTGTGTGGACTGTGTTGGAGGGAAATGAACTGAAACGAGTGGCCAAAATGGCAAACAGCTCACTCCTTGTGTGGAGTCAGGTAAACACCCCCTACCCCTACCCCCGCCCCCCTTGGAGACGTTGAAATAAAAAGCGCCCCTCCCGCCCTTCCCGGTTCTTGGAGAGTGAAAGGAGAGGAGAGGAGAGGAGAGAAAAGGATGGATGGATGATGGTGAGGAGTGTAGCACTTGTGTGTCAGCACAGAGAGGAGGAGGAGGAGGAGGAGGAGAGGAGGAGGAGGAGGGAGGCCAGGGAAGATTACTGACTCAGCACAGGAGAGACGTAGCAGAGGCGCACATCCACTGTGATCTAACGTCACACATCAAAGAATGCTCTTTCTCTTCTCTCTCTCTCTCTCTCTTTCTCTCTCTCTCTCACACTCTCTCTCCTCACCTTTTTCCCCCAACTAGCACTTTTTTCGGATGTACCACCAGTTTATTTGCTAACTTATCTAGGTCAGATGAGGGCTTTGTGCCATGTGTGAGGGGTTTATTTTGGGTTCTTTCTTTTATTTTCTGGGAAAAGGAGGATTCAATTTGATATTTCAATTTGACCAAAACAATCTCCACCAACATCAAAAATGGCTGTGGACCAAACATCATGTAGACCAGACATTTTGGAGCACTGCCCAAAACTTTTTTGGTTTTCTTTTTTTAAAGGAGAGGACACTTGTGGAAAGTACCTGAGGCTAGACCAGTGCTTGCCTTCATATAGGCTCCCACAAAGACTGTCCTGAGTGAACTCCCAGACTCTCTGTCAACTTCTATGGTTACAGAGAAACGTAATACCATAATACCATGTAAGAGGAGGAAAGGTGGGGCTGGGGGGGGGGGGGGGGTGGGTGGGCATTGGTGGAACATGGTATAGTCGCTGTTGGTGTGTGTGAGGGTGAGTTTGTGTGTGTATTTGTGTGTGTGGGTGAGTTTGTGTGTGTGTTTGGGGGTTGACGGGTTGAAGTGCAATCTGATAACTCCTAGTCTTCCCTCACAGCACATGCGAGAATAATAGAAAAATAAGAAGAAGCCCAAAATGCAGTGGCACTCCCAGATCTGTGTTCACCACAAAAAAAAAAAAGAAAAGGAAGGAGAGAGGGAAAAAAAACATCTTATCGGGTTAAAGGGGTAACGTGTAAAAGAATCCATGTGAGAAGGAAGGAAACTGCAGAATGGGGGGGGGGGGGGGGGGGACAAAAGTTCGACGTGAGAAGTCAAACAGTGCACCCAGGCTCATATGTTTTTTTTTCCTCTTCTGTTCTTTTCTCCCATTCCTCTCCAGATTTGTTTTATTCAGGTTGTTGCTTAACTTTAGTTAGGTAGAGATCACATGTCATAATCACCCATTTACGTGATGATGGTGATGTGGATGATGATGATGAGGATTGTAATCACTCCGTATCGCTTTTCTTCGAGATCTCTGAGATTGTGATCAAATGACCTCCACCGCTCATTCAAAGAGCAGAGGTTATTCTTATGTATTGTTCATTAAACAGTTAATTGTGTTAGTAGTTGTGTCGGCCGGGACACGTTCACGATCATGGCAATTGAGTGGCAGTTTAATTTCTCCAGTGTCTTTGTGATATGTTATCCTTTGTATCAGTCTGGTCATTAAAACATCCTTCTGTCTCTCTTCCAGGTCCAAGACGTCTGTACCATACCTCTTCGGCATTGGGTGGAACTATGGGAAAACTCTGGACATGGCAGTCTTCTTCCACACATATATGAAAGGGCAATCCTGTTACGGACAAGCTAAAGCTAAAAATGGCAGTTTAATGAAGACTTGACTGTTTTTGTCATGGCAACTGATGCTTAATAAGAGTACTGCCGGTTCCCCAAGACAATTTCCTGCAAATGTGAAAGGAATGTTGGGAAGTGCTGTGAATATCTTCACCTTGCCACAAGTTGCCTCAGGGACCAGTACCACAGTGGCTGCACAGTTTTGTTTTATGGATACCACATATTTTTATAAAAATACTACGCAATCTAAAGCACTATAAAACTACAACATTCATCATCGAATGTGTGCACTTTGAAAGTTACAATTCCATTCTGTGTTCTGTATTGGAAATTGTTGCTGTGTTTTTATTTTACTTTGAAGATCTGTCTTTATTTTTTCTAATAAATGATATGTTGTATAAAACAGAAAGGATCCTGCCTTTGTCTTGATTTGATTACCTCAGAGTGGATTGTTGAATATTTAATGCTGAGGTATTAAAATGATCAGTCTAAGAATCATGGGGATGCAATGGCTATTCTGGTGCTGTTTCAGAAGACTGATGTGCTGTGAGCTGTCACACGCCTGTCCAAATGGAACAGATGATGATCTGGGGAGGGATATCCGTGCTATCTGTACATTTGCATTTCGAAATTCATCCTTTTGTCTGTACACCCACTTCATCATCATAATCATCATCATCATCATCATCATCATCATCATCACCACCATTATCTCTCTTTTTCTCTTTTTCTTTCTGATGTTCTTTCCTCCACATCGTCCTCTTTTCCTCCTTCCCTCTCTCTGTCTCCCTCCCGTTCCTCTCTCTCTGTCTCTCTCTCTCTCCCTCTCTCCAACTTTTTCTCACTGCCTCTCACCCTCCCTCCCCCTCTCTATCTCTCTCTTTCGCTCTCTCTCTCTCTCTCTCTCTCTCTCTCTCCCTCTCTCTCTGATGTTAGATCTGTGTCTTCTGCTTGTTGTTGCATTTTTCATGCTGTCCCTCACACTAATTGGTCAGTATCCTCTCATCATCGCTCCCCTCGTGTCAAATTGCCATCCTGAGGAGGAGATGAAAGGCTTCGGGGCTCTTCTAGCAGCCCAGCTGCGTTCCCCCACTCTGGGCCGTGGCCACTTGTAGTCCGCAGACTATATCCATCTTCAGTGGTCAGAAGCGCTTAAGAGGAAAGGGGGGATGACCAGGGGGGCTGGCGTGCTAGCAGCACGCTATGACACCTGGATCACTGACGGCGGTGGTGAGATTTCGGAGAGCATGTCAGGTGCGCCAGTGTGGTTTCTCTGCTTGTCAGAAATCGTTTATTTATAATCGTTATCCGAAGCCCCAAGCCTTTTTTTTTGTCTTTACCGTTGGCCAGGAAAAATACTAGTGTAGACGGGTCAAGGGGCCAAGCATAGTAGTACTGTAGTAATTATACAACTACAAGTATGTAATTATAATTTAACGGGCATTTAATACATGTGTTGTTACACTTCCCCCCCGCTCATGGATGCGATTTGCCAATGATAAACCTGTGCAGCATTTGATAAGATGCACGCATCAGACTCCATTTCTCCTACTTGAAAAAATATTTTCTTATTTGTGATGGAGTGGCAAGAGTATAATGAAATCTTATTTAAGCATTTATAGTCAGTGGACCACACCTCAGCCAGGGAGGTTGTCAGCAATAGTGTTTGGGCAAAGCTTCATATTTTTGTTCCTGCTTTCATTATGTTGATATCGCATCACATTCCGTATGTGATTGGGTTCAGTGATATGCCAAGTACTGGGAGTAAAACAGGGGAATCCAAAAAACAGTCTTGTGGTATTGATAGTCTCAATGCATTGTGACCAGTAGCATTGTCAAGAGAGACGCAGTGGTGTTATCCACACAATAAGAGATATGTGTTATTATTCTAGAACAGTCTCTCCTCCTGAGTAGATCCAGATACACTGAGACTGCTGCACCACGGCTCTCCAAAGGTCACACTGTGACAGTTGTGCACTGTTCAACTGATAACTCATGAGAATAAAATTGGCACATGCATCAGAGGCACTGTAGTCCAGCAATTCCGATAAACGATTCTTTTATTTTTCAATTCTAATCCAGTGCTGGAAAACAAAGACATTTTCTAAAATGACTGGCAGAGGCGAGATTGAATCAGGCATATTGATAGACTTAGTCTATCCAAAAACCTATGAAGATTTATGGAACTTTGTGACTTATGCGTCACAGGTCTTAAAACAGTTCTTCCCAGAACTATCGGTGCCTCCCCCCACATCACTCTGGTTCAATTGAATTGTGCAAAAAGCGCCGGGGAACCACACAAAGCCAAGCCCAGTGCAGGAGTCACTTAGGATTGATCCGCAATAAACTGTGAGGAATAAATGCAAGAACTTTTTCTTCTCTGTTGATACGCGAATTTTGAAAAAGAGCGAGGAGGCAAAGAAAATAATGCAAAGTGCTTTTAGGCCAGACGCAAGTGACCTTGAAGAGGTCCATAGCGGGGGTATTTTAAGTCAGAAACTCCGAAACTCCATTACCCTCCGAAGAATTCTGCTACATTCTCCCTTTCTCCAACCTCTTCCTTCCTCTCCCTTTTTTTTTCCTGAAAAGAAAGTACTGTGCCGTTTTTCACTTTTATCTGCAGATAGCAGGACTTTGTGTTATCTTATTCTCACTGAAGGGGCAAAAAAAAAAAACACAAAGCTCGGAGGTACCTTCCACCTGGTTGCACTCCCCATGGACGCACAGATACCAAACTCACCCCTCTTCCACCCCCACCCCCAACACATACACGTTTTTCAAACTTCCATGAAAGAAAAATGAGGACCAGGATGTTCAACACTGCGCCTTTTCTTTCTCTGCGATTCCTCCACACGCAAAACACACACACACACACACACACATACACACATACACACACACACCTTTGAGAGAGCTGTTTTGAGGGATAGGCTCTGGCATTTGTACTGTGAGACAGACACAGGGATATGATAAAGGGAAAAATGTGAGGGTTTGCTCTCGCTTGCGAGCGCCTGCCTCTCAGCATTCATGTCGGCAGGGCCACGGCGATTGTTGCCGCGCACTTGGAGTGTTTTTCATAGGAGCGGCTCAAGGTGAGAGCTGGTGCGGTTGGCGCAGTGGTGTCAATAGCCTCAAAAAAGTCGAATGCGACGTGTCACCTCTTGTTTCGATGGAAAAGGTGAAACTACGGATTCCGAGGAGTAGGATGAAGAGGAACGCTCTCGGAAATATCTAGGTCCCCTCCTCCTCCTCCTCCTCCTCCTCCTCCTCTTTCTTCCTGTGCGGATGCCCATGCTGCATTCCCAGGAGCGTGCCGTTGGTCATCTCTCTCCTGTCTGCTGTTTTTAACACCTTCAGCGTCACTCGTTCACAGCGCAGGATGCTTGACAGATTTCATTTCTTTTCCTGATGTATTCCGCGTGCTCTATTTCACTCTCTTTCTCCAGCTCCATCTCCTGCCTCCTCCCTCCCCTTTTCTTTGTGTGTGTGTGTGTGTGTGCGTGTGTGTGTGCATGTGCGTGTGCGTGTGTGTGTGCGTGTGTGCGTGTGTGTGTGCGTGTGCGTGTGTGTGTGTGTGTGTGTGTGTGTGTTGGTGTTCGTGTGTGTGTGTTCGTGTGTGTGTGTGTGTTTGTGAGTATGTGTGTGTGTGTGTTTGTATGTGTGTACAGTATATTCATGCTTAGTAGATGGTGATATTGATTCTGAAGGACAGATTCAGTGGGGAATGTTGAGTCTCAGGAGGGAGCCCCAGACCACTGGCCTTGAGACACGAGGCCCGTGTGTGTGACACTGTCTTGTATATTTTTATTGATATGTAACATTACTGGCTATTGCAGCAAGGCTGCACCACACTCTCAGTGCTGGAGAGTGAAGCATGTTTTATTGGACCATAACAGTTTTGTTTTCCCCCTATGCCTCGGTTTCTAGTGAAATTCACAGCTGACATATAGTTATAACAGAGATTGGGTCCAACGCCAAGCCATATGACTTTGACAACAAAATTGGCACAAGTATCATCCAGTCATAACAACTGGTCAGATATTTCTCTGACAATTTGATTTTTATTGCGCACACGATATGAGCAGTATTTTCAGAAATAAAATTCTTGTTCATCATTTCCACACAGTTTTCCACAAGGGAATGTTTGGTGAGGTATCATTTGTCTTTTGGTAAAATTGTTGGTTGACACATTTATTTTACTCGGTTTGAAATTCCTTGACCTAACATCGAACTCCTTGTGGTTTTCCATCATAGCTACCTAAGCAAAAAACAAAGGGCCAAAATGCTGTGGTATCTAGCTTCTACTGAGAATCATTCACTAGAATATACTGCTTGGCCTTCTCCTAAAGGTTCTTGTGTTTGTTGGAGCATAGCACTAAATATTAATCCTCTCTTTTTCTGGGGCCTCATGAAACATAAATGCAGTGATGCTGTCAAAACAGCAAATTAAAACAAAACAGCGGATGGGACAATATAAGCTTAAAGACACCTAAAAGACTTCCTTTATTTTTTTTACATACTGCGTTGTTGACAATTCGAGGCTAAAGACTAAACCAATCAAGGTCAACAGAGAGTTCTAGAATGCCTGAGACGTGGTGCATGGAGGGCTGCTGGTTGTCAGGCAGTCTAAGACTGTTGTGTTGGACCCAGGGAGGATGAAAGCCGGGTAGCACCCTCTCTGCCTCACCATTAAGGCTGTCAGATCTCACGGGTTAAACCCACTGCTTCGTGGGCTTGCTCTCTTTTTCCCAGCATGCCCCGGGGCGCCACGGTTTAAAACAACCACAGTGCTTTCTGCCTTTCAATTAATCCACGGCCCCAAGCAAGAACCAACACCATTTGGTAAACTGGAGCGAAGTTAAGGGCTAGTGGGAGAGAGGCACACAGAGAAGCTCTTCTTCTTTCCCTCCCCAATCCCCACTCCCCAACCTCCTCACGCTTGTTAACATGAGTCCACATCCCCGTCTGTCCAGCAGATGAAATCATCAGAGGACGTGGGCTGACCTGCCAGGTCTCTCACCAAAGCCCAAATAGTCTTCATGGGGGAGCTGGCACTGGAGGAGAGGTGGTAAACTAACAGTTCGAGTGGACAAAACTGAAAAACATTACCACTGGGAAGCGAGCTAGCTGGTAGTGTTCTACCACTACCCTGATAGCATACAATATTGAGGGATTTTGCAGCAGGAAATCACTTGGAAATGTATGTGTTCTGGATTTGAAAAGCTTGGACAGTGTTTTGTAAGAATTGTACAGTAATTTAGAACACATTTGTGATATGTAGAGGCATTTGGTTAATTTTAAGTAAAATCCTTCTCCCATTTTACAACATATGTTTGCACATTGTTTATCGATATATGACTGCGCATTATTCACTGGCATAGCTGTACATTTGAAATTGAATGCTGTAAATAGATTGCGTCCGCTTATGTAGAAATAGCGTAAGGTGAGACATGATGTTTCATGGAAAAAACACTGAAGCCCTGAACTAAATTGTCTTATGTTTCAAAAGTCTACATTGCCTCACTGACCCACCATGAAGCCTGTTAGAATATGTGCAGCTCTTTCTAGAAATAATTTCAAGGGATCATTTCACATCAAACTGTTTCTAATAGAGCTAGTGAGGGTCAGGACCTTAGAGAAACTCGCCAGCAGGAAAAAGTGGGTGCTGAGGATAAAGGGTGGGAAACCCCTCTTTCTCTCTCCCTCACCCTCTCTTTCTCCCAAACCCCTTCTGTCTGTCCCCCTGTCCCCCCTTGTGTCTCGCAGTGACAAGGCAGAGGTGAAGTTCGTTCCATTCAGACAGGGCTGGCTGAACAAAAGGGGGTCCGTCTAGACTTGGTCCCTGTGCCATCAGCCCAGAACTCAGATGGTCCTCCCCTGGGACTTGTAAATCAAATGTGTATCGCTCCAGCCTAGTCTGACACCCTGGATAAACACAGACACTTCCTGATTTGATTACGGCCTTAAACTTGAACTTGAGGCGAAAACAAAGCTAATTAGAGAAAAAATATGTATATTTATAATCACACTTCATGTATTTGCTAAGTACGTCATGATTTGCACTTTGCCATGATAGGTTTAGCAATTTGTCTGTTATTCAGTCAGTCTCAAGCAATAGCATTATTGTTAACATGGCTGTGGGCTACCATGCACCATAATTAGGACTCATGACTGCTAAGCGTCAAATCCTCATCCTAGCGGTAAGCTGCAGTTCCACTAGCTACTACACGACAGGCGTGTGTGTTAATTCAGAGTGTTTGGATCGTTATCAAAGGGCCAGCAGACCAGGACCAAACTTCAGATGGCTGTCTGAGACTGTAGCATTAGTCTGGCATTAGCTAGATGGAGAGAGATGGGGAGCGGGGGAACCGTTTCGCTCAATGACCCACAGGGGACTGTTCCCATCCACCTGTGTGTCTGCGAGGCACATGCTAATTCAGACGGCTGCCACAAGGGCCTTTGCATGGCTAAGTCGGATGTAGATCAGGCGGCGTGTAAGTGTGGGAACGCATGCAAGCTCATCTGCTCAATGTCTGTGTGGTCATCTGAGAGGGAATCATTATGCAGTTGTCTGAGAACCACCGGACCCCCCAAATATATACTACATGTAATAAAAAATGCAGTAAAATCTTTAATAGTCTCTTATATACACTTTATTGTGAAAAGCCCCAAGTAGCTACTGAAAATCAAAGATAGGCATATAATGACATGTAAAGAGACGCTTCACCATCTGCTATAGCTCCTGAGCGCCCATAGAATGAATGTGCACGTAAACGGATTAAAAACAGCCAAGTGAATGAGAAAAATAAACACACATATGTACACTGAAAATGGAAATTATTTGAGACACTTTGGTCAAACACAAAATCAAAGGTCTTCGTAACCACTTTCAAGCATTTTCATAGTGTTTCTCTTTCAAGATTTAATAATTGGATAACAGTTAACACACATTATCTCGGTACTTACTGTATAACTGTAAGCTAATGATTAGTCCAAAACCTATATGTAGAAATGGTCTCATGT